>NW_024081682.1:0-93924 GCF_003009895.1 Hyaena hyaena | reverse complement strand
TTCTATTTTGAATGACAGGCTTGCTGGATAGAGGATTCTTGGCTGCATATTTTTACTGTTCATCACATTGAAGATCTCCTGCCATTCCTTTCTGGCCTGCCAAGTTTCAGTAGATATGTCTGTCACCACTCTGATAGGTTTCCCTTTGTATATTAGGGCCCTTTTCTCCCTAGCTGTTTTCAAAATTCTCTCTTTGTCCTTGTATTTTGCTATTTTTACTATGATATGCCTTGCAGAAGATCGATTCAAATTACATCTGAGGGGAGTCCTCTGAGCCTCTTGTATTTCAACATTTACTTCCTTCCCCAGGTCGGGGAAGTTCTCTGCTATAATTTGTTCCAGGACTCCTTCAGCACCTTTCCTTCTCTCTTCCTCTTCTGGTATTCCTATGATATTTATATTGTTGTGTTTGACCTTTTCTCTGAGCTCTCGATCTCTTCTTTCATGTTCCTGGATCAGTTTGTCTCTTTTTTTGTCAGCTTCTTGTTTTTCTATAATGGTGTCTTCTAAATCACTTACTCTCCTTTCTGCCTCTTCATCCTTGCATTGGTGGCCTCTAATTTATTATGTATCTTATTTATCGCATTTTTTAATTCTTCATGTCTATTTTTATTTTCCATTCTGTCTGTAGCCATAGTTTCTTTGATGTCCTCTATGCTTTTTTCAAGCCCAGCTACAATTTTACCATTATTATTCTAAAATCTTGTTCAGTTATGCTGCTTATATCTGTTTTGAGCAGCTCATTAGATGTCTTTTCTTCTTGGAGTTTCTTTGGAGGAGAAAAGAAACTTTGGAGGAGTTTCTTTGTTTCATCATTTTAGTTACCTTTCTGGCTCTTGTTCGTTTTAAAGACTTGTTATGCTCTCTGCACCTGTGAGTGCTGCTGTATCCAAGAAGAACTCTTTCACTGTCCAGGGCCTGTCCTTTCAGAGAGTGTTTTTTGAATGGTATCTCTTGGTCTCTCTTGTTGGGACCTTGGTTATTTTATTTGCCTACTCGTAGTGATAATTAGAACTCTCCACCTTGTGTACTCTGGCTTGTTTCTTGAGGTATCCCTGGAGAAGAAAACAGACAGACAAACACACAGGGAGCAGGAGCACACAAATGCACAGACTAATTCAACTAACATGCAAACCAAGAGGGAAAATGAAAAAGTTAAGAGAAAAGATGGAGGAGGGAGGACGAATAATAGAGAGTATAAAATACATAAAAGGGTTAAAAAGGAGAAAAGAAAAGGAAAAAAGAAGAAAACCGATGGACAAAGAACAGTTTAAAGCATATAACCAGATTTCCCAGCTACAGTTAAATAGCCTTGTGTATGCAGTGCTTGTTGAAGAGCATAGAGAGAGAGAGAAGACAGGGTGGGGATGAGGCAAAATTGGAAATAGAATGAACAGGCAGAAGGGATAAGAAGCTTTTTACAAAGAGCTAAAGGGTGGAATATGGTTGGATAGGTGAGAGAAGGATGCTGCTATTATCCAGAGAAACTATATAGTCTTATTACTCCTGAGAGAAAGAGATGAAAATGTAGGTAGGTGTAGAATTTACATCTACAGAATGGACTAAATGTGATTGTTTAAGCAAGCCGGTGTCCAGAGTTAATCAGGTCAGTGTTCTGGGGAAAAAAGAAAGAAAAGAAAAGAAAAGAAAAGAAAAGAAAAGAAAAGAAAAGAAAAGAAAAGAAAAGAAAAGAAAAGAAAAGAAAAGAAAGGAAGGAAGAAAGAAGAAGAAGAAGAAGAAGAAGAAGAAGAAGAAGAAGAAGAAGAAGAAGAAGAAGAAGAAACAAAAAAAAAAGAAAAAAAAAGGGGAGGAAGGCAGCTCTCAAGCAAGGACGGGCGTGGTGTGATCCAATGTGTCAGGCGGGAGCTCTGCCTTGACGGTTGTGGGGAGGAGAGTGGCGGTGCTCCAGTCCCTTCTTGAACCAAATGCTGCACTTCGCTTTTTTGGGCGTGTAAACTCCCCGTACTGGGGGCGCAGCCAAAGTTGGCTGCACTCGTCAACCCAGGCCAGTCCCAGTCTCCAAATCCCAGTCCTCGCGCCAGGCTGCAATTGCCTTAGACACAGCTTCCCAGGCAACCCCCTCGGGGGAATTCCAGGCCCCCTGCGGAGCTCTGGGGGTGGAGTCAGAATCGCTGCTTCCTTCTCTGGGTCGGGCTGGCGAGCATGGGCGAGGGCTTGCCTGCCGGGTGCGCGGAGCCCACTGCTGTGAGGAAAACCGGGTCCCTCTATGTCTCATCACCTGAAACACGAACTCGCGGGCAAATCTCCCAGTTTTTAGGTCTTTGCCTTCCCTCTAGAGTTCCAGCCAGCCAGGAGCGCGGACGCCCGGTGTCTGTGCGCGGCTCTTCCAGGGGCCCAAGCCAGCCAGGAGGACAATGGCATCAGGCGCCCCACTACTCAAGAAGTCCAGCCGTCAGGAGCAAGCACAAAGAAGCAGTCCAGGAGCTCAGCCCCTCTGGGACCAGTTGGCGCGAGGGGACCTGGCGTGCAGGTATTTGGTGTGCAGGGTCTTTCTATGCCCCGAGCGGAGGTTTTTCCGCGAGCGGAGGTTTTTCTGTTTCAGACTCTTTTTCCCCTCTCACTCACCACAGAGGGGGATCGCCTCTGACCCTGGAGTCTCCAATCCTGGCCCGATTTTACCTTCCCCAGTTCGCACTCACGTTAGAAGCCTTTCTCAGTGGGTTCTGCATCCTTTTTCTCCCAATCTCTCAGGTTTCGTAAGGTTTCCGATGGCTTCAGATCTTTTCCGTGTAGGTATGGGCGCGAGTGCAAGTACAGAGCTTCCTACTTCTCTGCCATCTTGCCGGAATCCTTCCTGAGACATTTTTAAAGACATTCCTGAGACATCTTTACAGTCAGAGTGAGACAAAGATCATAGCAGACTATTTCCATATTTTCCCAAGCTATATGGTCCTTTGGGCCATGAGAAGTTTGGGGATGTGTCTGTCTTAAGTGACTGCTCCATTATCTTCTCTGGGATTTTCTTCCAAGTAGCTGGTGTTCTAGTGCTGGTGCTTTATTACTCAGCAAGTGACAGGCAATATTTTTTCAGTAATGAAATATAACTCAGCTTTGTGAACCTCCTATTCTTACTTTCTTGAGTTTTATGGTGAACTTGGTTATTGCCTTACAAAAACATAAGAGACTATGGTAATTCCTCCAACAATGAGTATTTGCCATCGAGTTTAAATCTTGCCACTCTATTTCCATGCCTTTCTGTGTATTTAATGATATTTTTCAATGCTGAATCATGTTTTAATCTTTTTGAAGATATTTTAAAGATGCTTTAAAACTCAAATGTGTAATCTGAAAAAGCACACAACTCAAGCTATATGAAGATGACAGGACCTATTTTAAATAGGCAGTTATCATATGTATCTGCTGGCTGGCCAATAAATAAATGAATTAAAGAAAAGATCTTATCAACTTTAAGATGTATTCCAATTCAGTGATAGCAAAATAAGGGAAAAAAATATACGTATCCATCTAAATGAAAAATGACATTTAGGGAACTGCAAATTCTAGTTTTTAAGAATTTGGCCAGGCAATCCTGATAACTACATGCTGTCGGTGAAAACATAAAGCACAGGCTTTTAAAGTGAGACTCTGTCATTACGAGAAGTGCACTACACGATGAACTGAAAAGGGAAGGCAACCAGCAGCACTTGGAAGCTAATGATCACACACAAACTCCATCCTTTCAAACACCAAAATTTCATTTTTTATACCCAAGTGCACCCAAAGTGCTCTCCCAGTGTCAGTCTATGGTCAGCAAGGAAACAGGGGCTTGGTGATACTCAGGTAACAGAAATGAGACATTGTAGTCCTTAGGGAAAGAAGAACTGATCTCATGATACTAGAGCATGGGGAAGCTTTTGAAAACAGATTTTATAAAAGATTACATGGGAGACGATTGATGACATTCCTTAAAAAGGTGTGTGTGTGTGTGTGTGTGTGTGTGTGTGTGTGTAGTAACGTATTAACAATCTATCATTTTATTGAGAATTCAACTTTCTGTAACCAATGATCACAACACACTATCTTATGACAGAGGGGCATATTTTCTCAGCAAAATAAAATAAGAATACACAAACAAAATGGAGTGTAAGGAAAGTGTGTTTCTCTCTGAAATGGAAAATCCTTCTCTGTTTAGTTTATCAAAGGAACTAAACAGTAAATATTAAGTACTAAAAATGTTCACTGTTTATTTAGAAATAAAGTATTTATTTCTATTATTTATAAATAAACCCAGAATGGCAAGAAGGGTCTTCCTCTTCTCTATGTCTGCCAGCAAAAATAATGGTAGGCAACTGAAAATAATGCAGCCTAACATCTTCATTAACATTTCAACTCTGAGCTTTTCTCCACTTATATAAATTAGTGCAGTTTACCTCTCTCTACAAGGTGTATGTTCTTCCTCCCCTTTGCAAATTTTGCATTTTCACTTTCATTCCTTTTTGTCTGCTACTTTTCCTTAACACATTTCAGTGTACTAACTTGGTAAAAATCAATCAATACCTCAAAATTCTCTGAAACTTAGGTTCTCTGAAGGAAAAATATTTTAACTGTCCATCTATTAACAATAATTATCATTATGAGATGTTTATTATATATAATCTGTAAATTTGCTTAACAGCAACTTCATTTTATGAATAAAATGTTTATTTAAAAAGTTCTGTAACTACTGATTAGAGTGGCTTCCATTTTTATTTTTAATGGTCTTTACTAACCTGCTTTGGCCAGTAGCTGTTTAGTTGGTATATGAGTGCTGTACCTTAAATACACACTGTGTGAAAATATATCTTAAAAATACACTGTATGAAAGAAGCTAGACACAAACAGTGTACATGTTATATGTTTCTATTTACATGAAATTCTAGAAAATACAAAATATAGGGACAGAAAGAAAAGATCAGTGGTCTCCTGGGTCCAGAACTAGAGAAAGTGAGGTATTGCAGAAGAGCAAAGGAAAGTTTAGGATATAATGGAAATATTCTAAATATTGATTGTGGTGACAATAGTTTTATACATTTGTCAAATTTATTGTATTTAATTATATCTTATCTCATTTGATAAAAAGATACTGCAGCATATATAATAAAGATATGCTTAATGTTTCCTTAATAGCAAGAAGCACACTTGGAAAAGGATCTTCTTCAATATATTGCATGAGATGAAACTAAGCCTTCATCCTCAAACTAAAAGCATCTTCTTTAAAAGGCTTTAGTTTTAAAGCCCACACATCACCATGGAAATAGCCTAACAGGCTTCCTGAAAGCCACCCTGTTCTCCTCAGGTACAGGACTGAAGTGAGCAAATGAAACCTCAGTTTTCTGAGGGATCACTCTGGATGAACACTGAGCTAACCACCTCCAGTTATTCCTGTAGTAACCTCCTCTGGCAGTCTCATGAACATTTGTGAGCACTGCTTTAAGATAATCCAGCACAGGGGCTCCTGGGTAACTCAGTCAGTCAAGTGCCTGACTCAGTATCCGCTCAGGTCATGATCTCACAGTGTGTGAGTTCAACCCTATGTCGGGCTCTGTGCTGACAGCTCGGAGCCTGCTGGGATTCTCCCTCTCTTCTTCTCTGCCCCACCCCAGCTCATGCGCTCTCTCTCAAAATAAATAAACTTTTTAAAAAAGATAATCTAGCAAAGAGTCTAGCACTTCTTTGTTGTTTTTGTTTTGTTTTGCTTCCCCCCCCACACACACACCCCAATAAAGTTCCAAACTGTAAACAGTTTCAGATTTGTGGGCATTATGGTTTCTATCCCAACCATTCAACTCTGCCTTGCAGCACAAAGCAACAATGGACAATACATAAACAACAGATGTGGCAGATTAAAAAAAAAAGACACTGAAATATTTGCAATGTCGTTATTATGCTTAATTGTCTGTATCATTTCTTAGCCTTCCTGTAGTTCCTATAATATGGTTTCACTCTAGGTACTTGGGAAGTGATGGGTTAAAAACGTCTGAATTTTTTTTTACTCCTTCAATCCTGGAACAAAGCTCCACCCATTCAAATTTGAACTTATTTAGGCTTGAAAAAAACTTCTCTATCCTACCTGATCACACTTAAATGATTTGTTTTTTAAAATTTTCATAATTATAATCTCTACTTTTTACAAAAGGAGTGAGTCGACTCCCCAGTTATACTGTCTTATTTCAAACTATCACTGTAAGTCTATAAGTTGAGCTGCTGCAACACAGGAACCCCATTCCTTGAGTAATAACATCAACTGCACCCTATCAACAGAGTTTAGAAATTATAATGGAAAGTACAGAAAGGATTCCAAGGTCACACTTTTGTTCTCTCATATATATTCTCTCTCTCTCCCCTCTCCGCTCCCAACCCCAAGCTCACCTCCTCCATACACAGTTTTTCCAACCATAAATATTGCCCCCAACCAGAGCTTCTCAAACCTTAGTGTGTATAAAGTCAGAAGATGTGATAAAACACAAATTCAGGGCCCCCAACTGGCATTTCTGATTACATTTTTCAGTGGAGCTGAGATTCTGTATTTCCAACGGGTACCCAGGTTATTGAGATGGTTCTGGCTGAGAATAATACTTTGAGTAGCAAGGAACAGTTCAGTAGGAGAGGGCTATCAAGTCCAGTATTCGCAAGAGTTCAAAGACTAAAATACAAAGATTTGAAGAGACTCCAATCTGTTGGGGGAGGTGGATATGAAACAACCAACAGCAGAACAAAATGAGTAGGATTAGAGATTGTGTTACTTTTCTCTTGCTGCCATAACAAATCACCTACAGGCCATGGCTTAAGTCAACACACATTTACCATCTCACAGTTCTGAAAAGTCACAAGTGCCAGTTGGTCTGGCTGGCTCCACTGCTCAGGGCCTCAGCCATCAGATGTCAGTTGGGTTGTGTTCACATCTGGAGACCAAATTCCTCTTCCAAGCTCTCAGGGTATTGGCAGGATTCAGTTCCTTTTGGTCAGACAACTAAAGTCCCCACTTCCTTGACAGCTATAGATTGGCGTTAATCTCAGCTCTTAAAAGCCACTTGAGGGTACTTGCCACCTGTCCTTCTCTGTCTTCAGAAATCCCTGGGTGCTGAATATTTCTCATGCTATATATGTCTGATTTCCTTGGTCTCTGACTTCTAGATCCAGATTTAAAAGACTCATGTGAAAGGTCAGCCACCCACCACCTCCACTGTCCATCATCATTAATGTCCTCTTCTTATAGTTAACTGTGCCATAACCTAATCATAAGAGTGAAGGCCATCACAGTCATCGTCTTAAAGATTATACAGGATGTGCACACCAAGAGGATGGGTTCTTGGGAGCCCATTTTAGAATTCTTCCCATCATACAGAGGTTTGAATAACATACTGCAAGAGCCATGAGGGAAATGAAGTCCAACCATGGGCTTGGAGAAGATGGGAAGGGATAGTGTCTAATGGAGTCTTAAAAGATAAATTGAAAATTTCCAAGTTAAAATGTAGGGGACACCAAAAGAACAGCAAAAGTTAATTCTGAGACTATAGTGTGTAATAAAAGATGTTTAAGAAGTCAAAGAGATTTTCTGAGACAGAGCATAGACTATGTAGGGTAGACATCAGCATCAAATATATGTCCTGTGATCTACAGAGCAATCTGAGGAAGCAAAGCTGGGTTCAAAGCTAGCAGGTTGAGAAAATCTCCCAACCACTCACACTTAGCTTCCTCCATAGTTAAATGCACAGCCTAAACCAAACCAGTGTTGGGCAAACAGTGACCTATAGAGCCCCAGGTTTTTGAAGGGAGGGGCCTAGTGTACACCAGGGGCTGGTAAAGGGTCTAGGAAGCCTTGACCCAGGCTCTAGGGTCTTCACTCTCAGTTTAATCAGAGCCCACCTCCGCATTATCTGACTAATGTGGTCAAGCTCCACAAAAGATTTCACTGAGAAAGAGTCCCTTTATTTAAAAATGTTTTAAAACAACAGCTTATCTCTTTCCACAGTACTTTTTTCTATTACATCAGCTCTTGCACTGCATTCATTGATTCATTCATTCAGCTTTTTCTCTTTTTCATTTTGTACCTACTATGTACCAGCCACTGTACTAGGCAGAGGATTTAATGTGAAGCAAAAATGACATGGCTCCTTTTGCCCTGGATGGTGGACATAAACATTAGTTGAATGATCATAAATAAATTACAAGCTGCAACAAGTTGTGACACCCAAACTGGTGATTCTTGGTGCTCTAATAACTGTGGTAATTTAGGAAATCATGTAGGAGTGGGGAGGCTTTCCTGAGAAAGTGATTAATTTGAAAATTAGAGGATGAGTTGAAGTGAACCAAATAGAAGGAATGGTTTTAAGGTTAAGTCTAGGATTCTGGATTACAAACCTGGAAGGAAGACCCTGACATTAACGGAGACAAGACACTGGAAGAGGTCTAGGTGAAAAGTTCCTGATTTATTTACAGTCATGTTGAGTTCTAAGTGCATTTAAAATTCTCAGTGTGAATTCTCAGGTCTGTAGGACTAGAGCTCAAAAGAAAGCTCAGATAAGCAATCTGAGGCAATAGTGTGTTCATCTCCTTGTATAAACGATAAAATATCACCTAGAGATCACTGTAAGAACAGAAAATATGTAGTAAGTGAATGCAAGATGCAAGAAAATTCAAGTAGTAGCTGTTACAATAGCAAAAACAGAATCAAGCTTTCTGCCAGTGGCTGTTGGCTTGTTTGATTGACTAACCGTTGCCAGCATTTAACATTTTTTTTAATGTTTATTCATTTTGAGAGAGAGAGAGAGAGAGAGAGAAAGAGAGAGAGAGAGTAGAGAGAGAGAGAGAGAGTGAGAGCGCACACATGAGCATGAGAGGAGCAGAGAGGGAGACACAGAATTCAAAGCAGGCTTCAGGCTCTGAGCTTTAAGCACAGAGCCCAATGCGGGGCTTGAATTCATGAACTACAGGATCATGACCTGAGCTGAAGTTGGACACTTAACCGAATAAGCCACCCAAGTGCCCCATCAGCCAGCATTATAATAGGTACTAAATTGTGCATATGAGAATAATTCTGGACCATACAGTTTTGACAGCAAACTTTTGGAAACAATAAATTGACCTCAAATGACTAGAAGTACAGGATTTTAGCCATAGTTACAAAAACAATGGGAAAGATTTCTTTATGCAGGACACTTTCAGACCACATCTTCAAAAGCACCGATTCTAGACTTTCACTACCTACTGGAATTATCTGGGTGTTTCTAAGAATCCTAGTACAAAGTCCAGTTAAATCAGAACCTGAATATCTGAGCCAATTAAATTACGATCTCTACAGAGGACTAAATACTGATATTTTTTAAGTCTCCAGATGGATCTCATGTGCAGTCAAATTCGAAAACCACTGGTCTAGCGTTGAGAGCTTTTGCAAGGCCAGGCTTGTTCAACAAGCCTTCCAAGCAGACACTCAGTTGTCTTCCATGGTCCAGACTATGGACTGTGGAACAGAAGTAGTGGCCTTGCAATTTTCTTCGCCTTTCTCCTATTAGATATAGTCTAAGGGCACTGGGTTGCTCCTCAACTTCAGCTGAGATTTGAGGATATTTTTCCTCTCTTCCCAGGTTCCTCACCTAAAGATTGTGGGTCAATAAGATCAAGGTAAAAATCTGAAATCTGTGTTTTAAACAGAACAGGCACTATCTGTGATTCCTAAAAGGTAAGTCTGGGAAACAATGTCCTGACCATGGTTAGTAAAATTGTGGTAAACTAGCAGCAAGAGCATAGCCTAGGAATGAAAAACAGAATCTCACACATTTTGAGTTCATGAATCAGAATACATTTTAGTACAATTCCCAGGTGGATTCATGTGCCTATAAAAGTTTAAGAAGCACTGCCCTACAACAGTGTTTCCCAAAGAGAAGTTCTATACCATGTACATCATAATGACTTGGAGTGCCAGCTAACAGTGCCTACTCCAAATCTTATAAATCAGAATCTCCTGGGTGGGGCCTGGAAATCTTCATGTTTAACAAGATCAGCTATTGAATCATATGCACAATAACCTAAGTCTTAAAATCCTGGATTTAGTGAACATTTGCTCAGGTTGTTCTGAAGAGCTTATCCAACATTACAGGGTAAAATGCTGTGAGTTGAGTTAGGGGCCTTGCATACTCAAACAAGGAATAGAGTTAGAAACAACACACTTTTATTTTTGCTACCATAACTACAATAAATTGGTCTTCATATAAGGGCCCAGAAAGCCTTACTCATGGGTCAATGTGTTAAACAAGTATGACTCAGAATGTGATCATCAGAGATTTAATTTTCTTTCCCATTGTCCCTTTTAAACCTACCTGGTGATTGAGAGTGGTGGAAACCTCCTCTGCCTTCAGGTGAAAGAGATTAATACAAAGTAATGTGTCATTCAAGCCACTTAGTCACAAATGAGTACTTAAAAATGTCTATCTCTAGAAAATAATTGAAACTCTGAACCAGACTGAACATTAATGTGCATTTCTTCCCTATGCTGCTACAGGCTGGCCACCTCCTTTTGGAGAAGAAACGATAATTGATTGTGTCTTCCTCTTTTGTCCTTTTCCCTTACTAGCTGTTTCACGAACACTTATTTGAAATAAGCCAGAAGGAGGCAGGAAGCAAGACAGTGGGAGCAGACAATTAATACCTGACTGATAACTATCATGCATGCATATTCTTTGGGTCTGGTAGAGAGTCAAAGTACATTTTGATGGACTCTTTCATTGGTTTTGCTGATTATCCTACTGTGATTCCCTAACTCACCTCCTGTGATGTGGTTGATATATGCTATTCTTCTAAGCGCCCCTCTGCCTTCAGCCACTATGAGTCCTCTGTTCTCTGAGCACTCATTCAACATAGATACTACTGGATTCCTAATAGCCTACAAAGAATCACTTTGAGCAACAATTAAAGTAGCTTTAGACTCATAGCCTTCAGTATAACCCACATATGGATCATAGAAGACATACACACCCTTTGTCCCATTTTGTCCCACCTTCACTGAGAGTATAGTAATTTCCTAAACTTGGTCTTTAACTCTCACTCCTTGCTCTTCCTTCTTGATATTAAAGCAAAGATCCTAGAGTTCAGAATACTTTGTGGAGGTCAGACTCAAGTTGCTTTGTTTTTCTTACTGCAAGGATCAACACTTACCATAACTTTCAAGTGGTCCCAGTGAAACAACTCTCAGTTGGTTTGAGGATTAGGGAATTCAGCAATGCTCACCAAAGAAACCTCACTAATACCAAACACTGGGCTCTTTGTCTTCTATTTCTGTGACAGATTCAAAAGACAGTATTTGGTTCTCAGTCATTCCTTTTAGAAGTTTTGCCTTGGGGCACCTGGGTGCCTCAGAAGGTTAAGCATCCACTTCAGCTCACGTTATGGTCTCACAGCTCTGGAGTTTGAGGCCATGTCAAGCTCTGTGCTAACAGCGCAGAGCCTGAAGCCTGCTTTGGATTCTGTGTCTTCTCTCTCTCTGTCCCTCCCCTGCCATGCACTCTCTCTCTCAAAAATAAATAAACATTTCAAAAATTTTAAATAAAAAATAAATATAAATTTAAAAAAAGTTTTGACCACAGTATGGCTCTTCCACTGATATGTGATGTTTAACAAAACCTAGAACATTAGATGAAACCTCTAATTTAACATCTTGTTACACAAAGAAGCATACATATTTTCCTTTTCTAAGCAATGAAAAGTTGGATCAAATTTATTTATTTATTTACTTATTTAAATTCTTAAATAGTTTATTGTCAAGTTGGTTTCCATATAACACTCAGTGCTCATCCCCACAAGTGCCCTCCCCCATGACCCTCCCCCCTTCCCCCACCTCCATCAGCTCTCAGTTTGTTCTCAGCATTCAAGGGTCTCTCATGCTTTGCCTCCCTCCCTCTTTCCAACTATTTTTTCCCCTTTCCTCTCCCATGGTCCTCGTTAAGTTCCTCCTAATCCTCCTATATGTGCAAACATATGGTAGCTGTCCTTCTCTGCCTGGCTTATTTTGTTCAGCATAACACCCTCAAGTTCCATCCACGTTGCTACACATGGCCAGATTTCATTCTTTCTCGTTGCCATGCAGTATTCCATCGTATAGATAAACCATATCATGTTGATCCATTCATCAGTTGATAGACACTTAGGCTCTTTCCATGACTTGGCTATTGTTGAGAGTGCTGCTATGAACATTGGGGTACATGTGCTCCTATGCATCAGCACTACTGTATCCCTTGGATAAATTCCTAGCAGTGTATTACTGGGTCATAGGGGAATTCTACTGTTAATTTTTTGAGGAACCTCCACACTGTTTTCCAGAGGGGCTGCACCAGTTTACATTCCTACCAACAGTGGAAGAGGGTGCTTGTTTCTCCACATCCTCGCCAGCACCTATAGTCTCCTGACTTATTCATTTTAACCACTCTGACTGGCGTGAGGTGGTAGCTCAGTGTGGTTTTGATCTGCATTTCCCTGATGATGAGGGAAGCTGAGCATCGTTTCATGTGTCTGTTGGCCATCTGGATGTCCTCTTTGGAGAAGTGTCTGTTCATATTTTTTGCCCATTTCTTCACTGGATTATTTGTTTGTTGGGTGTGGAGTTTGGTGAGTTCCTTATAGATATTGGATACTAGCCCTTTATCTGATATGTCATTTGCAACTATCTTTTCCCATTCTGTCAGTTGCCTATTAGTTTTATGGATTATTTCCTTTTCTGTGCAGAAGCTTTTTATCATGATGAGATCCCAAGAGTTCAATTTTGCTCTTGATTCCCTTGCTTTTGTGGATGTGTCAAGTAAGAAATTGCTGCAGTGGAGGTCAAGGAGGTTGTTTCCTGCTTTCTCCTCTAGGGTTTTGATGGTTTCCTGTCTCATGTTCAGGTCCTTTATCCATTTTGAATTTATTTTTGTGTATAGTGTATGAAAATGATGTAGTTTCATTCTTCTGCATGTTGTTGTCCAGTTCTCCCTGTACCATCTGTTAAAGAGGGTGTCTTTTGTCCTTTGGATACTCTTTCCTGCTTTGTCAAAGATTAGTTGGCCAAACATTTGTGGCTCCAATTCTGAGTTCTCTATTCTATTCCATTCATCTATGTGTCTGTTTTTGTGCCAATACCACACTGTCTTGATGATTCCTCCTTTGTAGCAGAGGCTGAAGTCTGGCATTATGATGCCTCCCGTTTCAGTTTTCTTCTTCAATATTACTTTGGCTATTCAGGGTCTTTTGTGGTTCCATACAAATTTGAGGATAGTTTGTTCTAGCTTTGAGAAGTATGCTGGTGCAATTTTTATTGGGATTGCACTGAATGTGTAGATTGCTTTGGATAGTAATAACATTTTAACAATATTTATTCTTCCAATCCATGAGCATGGAATGTTTTTCCATTTCTTTGTGTCTTCAATTTCCTTCATAAGTTTTCTATAGTTTTCATCATACAGATCTCCTATATCTTTGGTTAGGTTTATTCCTAGGTATTTTATGGTTTTTTTTGTGCAATTGTCAATGGGATCAGTTTCTTGATTTCTCTTTCTGTTTCTTCATTATTGGTGTATAAAAATTCAACCAATATCTGCACGCTGATTGTGTACCCTGCAGCTTTGCTGAATTCATGGATCAGTTCTAGTAGTCTTCTGGTTGAGTCTGTCAGGTTTTCTATGTAGATTTTTATGTCATCTGTGAAATGTGAAAGTTTGACTTCTTCTTTGTCAATTCTGATGCCTTTTATTTCCTTTTGTTGTCTGATTGCTGATGCCAGGACTTCCAGCACTATGCTAAACAACAGTGATGAGAGTGTACATCCCTGTCGTGTTCCTGATCTCAGGAGGAAAGCTCTCAGTTTTCCCCACTGAGGATGATGTTAGCTGAGAGCTTCTCATAAATGGCTTTGATGATGTTTAAGTAAGTTCTTTCTATCCCGATTTTCTCGAGGGTCTTTATTAAGAAGGGTTGCTGTATTTTGTCAAATGCTGTTTCTGCATCTATTGACAGTATCATAGAGTTTTTATCTTTTCTTTTTTTAATATGATGTATCACATTGATTGATTTGTGAATAACTGAACCAGCCCTGTAACCCAGGAATCTCATTTGATCATGGTGGATAATTATTTTCATGTACTGTTGTAGTCCATTTACAGGTATCTTGTTGAGGATTTTTGCATCTATATTTATCAAGGGTAGTGGCGTGTAGTTCTCTCTCTTTCTTTTTTTTGCTGGGTATCTGTCTGGCTTGGGACTTAAAGTGATGCTGGCTTCGTAGAATGAGTCTGGTAAGTTTTCCTTCCATTTCTTTTTTCTTTTCTTTTCTTTTCTTTTTTTTTTTTTTTTTTCTTTTTTTGAATAGTTTGAGAAGAATGGGTATTAATTCTGATTTAAATGTCTGGTAGAATTCCCCAGGGAAGCCATCTGGCCCAGGGCTCTTATTTGTTGGGAGATTTTTGATAACTGGTTCAACTTCTTCACTAGTTATGGGTCTGTTCAGATTGTCTCTCTCTTCCCATGTGAATTTTGGTAGTGCGTATATATTTAGGAATTTGTCCATTTCTTCTAAGTTATCCCAATTTGTTGGCATATAATTTTTCATAGTATTCCCTGATAATTACTTGTATTTCTGAGGGGTTGGTTGTAATAAATTCATTTTCATTCATGATTTTGTCTGTTTGGGTGCTCTCTCTTTTCTTTTTGAGTATCCTGGCCAGAAGTTTGTCAATTTTGTTTATTTTTTCAGAAATCAACTCTTGGTTTCATTGATCTGTTCAACTGGTTTTTTGTTCCTTTTGGATTCTATATTTTTTATTTCTGCCTTGAGTTTTATTATTTCTCTTCTTCTACTGGGTTTGGGGTGCTCTTGTTGCTCTCCTTCTAGTTCCTTTAGGTGCGTTGTTAAATTATGTACTTGCGCTTTTTCTAATTTCTTGAAATAGGCTTGGAGTGCAATGTACTTTCCTCTTAGGACTGCCTTTGCTGCATCCCATAGAGTATGGATTGTTGTATTGTCATTTTCATTTGTTTCCATATATTTTTAAATTTCTTCCTAAGTTATTTTTTAATAACTTCCCAAGTATTCTTTAGTAGGGTGTTCTTTAAGCTGCATGTTTTTAGAGGTTTTCCAGACTTCTTCCTGTGATTGATTTCAAGTTTCATAGCATTGTGATCTGAAAGTATGCATGGTATGGTCTCAATTCTTCTATATTTATTGAGGGCTGCTTTATGTCCCAGTATGTGATCTATCTTGGAGAATGTGCCATGCGCACTTGAGAAGAATGTGAATTCCATAGCCTCAGGATGTAGAGTTCTAAATATGTCTTTCAAATCCATCTGATCCAATGTGTCATTTAAGTGCATTGTGTCTTTGTTGATTTTCTGTCTAGTTGATCTGTCCATTGCTGTAAGTGGAGTATTAAAGTCCCCTGCTATTAGCACGTTCTTATTGGTAAGACTGTTTCTGTTTGTGATTAATTGTTTTATGTATACCCTGAGGTCCCACCCTGGTGATTGTGGGGAGAAAAATGGCGGCACCTCAGTCCCTTCTCAAACCAAGCATTGCAAATCACTCTTTTGGGTGTGCTGCCCTGTGCTGCAGGCATAGCCAAGGTTAGTCATGTTCTATGTCCCAAGCCCCACCTTGTTTCCACATCTTAGTCCGAGGGCTTTATTGATACTGCCCAAAATACATCCCGCAGGCTGGGTCCTTCCCAGCCGGGAATCTAGCCAAGGAGCAGCAGAGCAGTTTCAAGCCATGCCCACTTCGCAGCTGGGGATCGAGCTGGGAGAGCAGCGGAGCATTTTCCCCTGGCACTGCCTGGGACCAGGGCACCCAGCCCAAAGTCAGCACCACAGCTTGAATCAGGATCACTCTCCATCTGAGCCGAGGTTTTTCTCTTTTCCAGGGATAGTTCTATGAGCAGTTTCAGCCACTCTTTCTTTTTCCCTCAACTCACCACGGCTCCCCGCAAAGTGGGGCATCCTCCTCTCCCTCCATATTTCTGGTCCCGGCTCGTTTTTATCTTTCCCAGTTCGCACTCATGCACCTATGTGGTTGTTTTCTCAGAGGACTCTGTCTCTTTTCCTCCCAAACTCCTGAAGTTCAGTGTTCTATGGCTTCAGGCCTTCTCGGTTTGAGAGATGGGGGAAGTGAAATGTACGGAGCTCCCTACTTCTCCACCATCTTCCCTCCTGTCCTCAAGTTGGATCAAATTTAAAGCAATGAATGGTGATATTAGTGGTAAATTCAGTCAATCAACATTTTTATAGGAAGGTATCTCAATCATGAAGATTGAGATAATTTCTCAATCTTTAGAAATGTCTAAAGAATGGATTTGAAGCTATTCCTCTCTCTTACTCAATATTTGAATGACTACATAAAAACAAGTGAGTGTACAGGTTGGGAAGAAAGAAATTAAAATGACCTTTTCACAGATGACACAATTGTGTAAAAAATTTGAAATAACTACCAAAAATAACCTTCTGCAACTAGCAATATATGAAAATTTCAGGATACAAGGTTAACATGCAAAATTCAATCGCTTTCCTATATACCAGCAATGAACAAGTGAATTTGAAATTTAAAAAACCAGTACCATTTACAGTAGCCGCACCCAAAAAGAAATACATAGTTAAAGTCTAACAAAATAAATATAAAATGTATTTAAGAAAGTTACAATATTCTGATGAAATTAAAAAAAAACTAAGTAAGAGATATTCCATGTTCATAAATAAGAAGTCTCAATATTGTAAAGATGCCAAGTTCTTCCCAACATGATCTATAAATTCAGTGCAATCCCAATCAACATCTCAGCAAGTTATTTTTTGGATATCAACAAAAATGCTGATTCTAAAGTTTAAATTTAGAGAGCCAAAGGCTCAAAATAGCCAACATAATATTGAAATAAAAGAACAAACTCAGAGGACTGAAACCATCTTCTTCAAAACTTACTATAGAGCTACAGTAATCAAGACAGTGTGGTACTGGTGAAAGTAGAGAGAAATAAATCATTTGAACAGAACAGAGGGCCTAGATTTAGACCTACATAAGTATAATCTATTGATCTTTGACAAAGAAGTGAAGGTAATACAATAGAGAAAAAAACAGTCTTTCCAATAAATGGTGTTTGCATAATGCAAAAGAATAAAATGATCTAGATATAAACTTTACATCTTTCACAAAAAAATAACTCAAAATGGATCATAGACTTAAATGTAAATTGCAAAACTATAAAACTCCTAGAACAAAGAGAGAATCTAGCTGACTTTAGGTATGGTAGTGACTTTTTAGATACAAAACCAACGCCATGTCCCATGGAAGATATAATTTCTAAGCTTGAGGGTTTTGTTTTTGTTTTTCTTGAGGGGGTTTGATTTATTTGTATTTTTTAAAATTGAGCTCTGCACCTAATGTGGGGCTCAAACTCACAATCCTGAGATCAAAAGTCACATGTTCTACCAACTGAGCCAGTCAGGTGCCCCTGATAAATAGAAGACCATGGGGTAAGGAAAGGGGAAAAAATAGTTTCAAACAGAGAAGGCAGCAAATCATAAGAGACTCTTACATACAGAAAACAAACTGAGGATTGATGGGGGAAGTCAGGGAAGAGGGGAAAGTGGGTGATGGGCATGGAGGAAGACATTTGCTGGGATGAACACTGGGTGTTGTATGTAAGCGATGAAGCGTGGGAATCTACCCCCAAAGCCAAGAGCATACTGTACACACTGTATGTTAGCTAACTTGACTATAAATTATATTTTAAAAGGCACACAGGAAAAAAACTTAAAAACTTCTGCTCTGTGAAAAACAATGTCAAGAGAATGAGAAGAAATAGGCCACAGACAGACAAGGAAAAAATATTTGTAAAAAGCATCTGATAGATAATATCCAAAATATACAAAGAATTCTTAAAACTCAACAATAAGAATACTAACAACTTTATTTTAAAATCAGGCAAAACACCTCTGCAAACCTCTCAGCAAAGAAAATATACTCCCATTAGAGTATAAATTTTATGTAGGTAGGAACTTTATTAGATTTGTTCTCCAATTTATCCCAAGTGCCTAGGACAATGTCTGAGACATAGGGCTCAATAAATGTCTGTTTGACTAAATTACATGTTGATTATTTTCCTTGAAGGTAATAATTCCACCTTTTATTCCCCTTTATGACACACCATCATTTCTTTAATGCACTGATAACACCATTTTAAACAATTATAGCTTCAAGTTATACTTTGACTGAAAGAAGCTGGAAACCATTTAATGCAAGTGACTTTCAAAGGAATTTTCTCCCTGCATTTATCCCTCCAAGTTGACTCATCTTTCCTTATCTAAAGAGCATTGGAAAATAAAAAGTAAAGGAACTGAGGCAGAAAAATGGAACAGGAGTTTGAAGCATTAACTTCATTAATGAGGAAGTCATTTTTCCTGTCAGTTTCTTAAAGATTAAATAATGAAGGGAGTATGTACTATAAGCATAAAATTTAATGGATTTTTGCCTTCTCAACACCCCTGTGTAGCCAATTGCCAGATGTTATCTGTTTCCAGAAGTACCCTTAGGCTAGCTCCAAAGGCAAACCCTATCTTGAATGCTATTACCAATGACTAGTACTGTCTGTTTTAGGACCTTAATACATGGAATCCTACAGTCTGTGTTTTTGTCTGGATTGTTTACCCCAACATTGTGTTGTGAGAGTTATCTACACTACTGTGTGGGGCTGCAGTAAGCTTGTTCTCATTGTATAGAACATTCCACTGTGTGACTATGCCATGGTTAACTTATACATTCTACCATTTATACTATTCTAGTAGGTAGCTTTCTTCTCTGTATTTATCCTTGGAAGACGTGTTAGCTGGAAGTGTCCTGACTTGTATAGGTAGAGGTCATTTAAGCTCCAAATTCAAATTAAACAACAGGTACAAGGCTAGATTCTTTCTCTATTTCCATAACAGTTCAGGCTGCTTGACCTCTCTTGCCATAGCTTGCTACAGAATCAGCTTCTTGCCAGGTTCCTGAGGAAATGCAGGCACATCTAGCATACTGTGACATTGTGGTAGTGTTATCAGTGATGGGAGAGATTCCAGAGGAGAAATTATGCTGTTTATTTCAGAGTTTCTCTCTCTGTCTCTGTCTCTGTCTCTGTCTCTCTCTCTCTCTCTCTCTCTCTCTCACACACACACACACACACACACACACACACACACACACACACACGGTCCCTTGTGCAATTGCTGTTTTCCCTTGGTGTCCTTATATGCCCCTTTTCTGAAAATCTTCCTACTGATTTATGAACCTTCTAGTGAATTAGAGAACCCCGAGGAGAGTCCCTCTCTTTTCTCTCTCCATCTTCCTCTGCATGTCTCTCCCTCCCTCTCCCCTTCTGTCTGTTTTTTCTTAAGAGGAGAGGCCCCTAGAGTACTGGAGAACACCGTGATATAAGACTACAGAAAGGAGAGAGAGCAGGAGCGGAGCAAACCCCACAAGAAAAAGTATAAATACTCCCTCACATAAGGAAGTCTTGATCTTCTATAATCTATGGACCCTCCTCATAGAAACTTTTTCAGAATAATGTTTTCAATGTGTCAAGTAAAACAGATGATAATAAAGGAAACCAATTAAAGTTACCTAAATACATAAAAATTAACACATCTGAGATAAAGTCATGCAGGTGCTTCTTTATTCATACCTTAAAGGATCAAGGACTGAATCTACTTACTTTATAATTTCAAAGAGGGGATGAGTGTGAAAAGGATTTCAGGTATTTGTAATATGTAATAGTAAAATGACAAGGTAATACCTATGATTTTTATGTGTAACAGTCGTGGGGACTGCAAATCCTGTTGTCACCTATTTCCAAAGCCATCAGAAATTACTAGTTTTAGTTAGAAGTTAGTGAAAATAAAGGTGTAGAAAGGAAACAACAGATGCTGGAGAGGATGTGGAGAAAAAGGAATGCTCCTGCATTCTTTGGAGTGGAATGCACCAGTTGGAATGCAAGCTGGTGCAGCCACTGTGGAAAATTGTATGGAGGTCCCTGAAAAATAGTTCCTATAAATAAAACTACCTTACAATCCAGAAACTGCTCTACTGGGCATTTACCCAAAGAATACTAGAACATAAATTTGAAGGGATACATGTACCCCCATGTTTATAGCAGTATTATTTACAATAGCCAAGATATGGGAGTATTCCAAGTAACCATCAATTGATGAATATACAAAGAAGATGTGGTATGTGTACACACACACACACTTACAATGGAATAGTATTTAGCCATAAAAAGAATGACATCTTGTCATTTGCAACAACATGGATAGAGCTATAGAGTATGTATAATGCTAAGTGAAACCAGTCAGAGACAAATATCACATAATTTCACTCCTATGAGGAATTTAAGAAACAAACAAGCAAAAGGAAAAATGAGGCAAAGTAATAAACTGACTCTTACTTATAAAAAATAAACAGATGGTTACCAGAGGGGAGGGAGTGGTAGGATGGTTTAAATAGGTGATGGAGATTAAGGAGTGCACGTGTCATGATGAGCACAGGGTGGTATATGGAACCATTGAATTACTATATTTCATACCTCATACTAATACAACACTAGATGTTAACTAACTGGAGTTAAAATAAAAAGGCTTTAGAAAAAAGTGGTGTAGGATATTTTTTCTTCTTCACATATAAAAATTATTTTCTATTTTATTGTTACTGACTTTTTGCTTAAATCTACTCTTATTAGAGAAAATTCTTCAATTTATATGCTTTAAAATTTGTTGAGATTAATTTTATGCCTTAGGATATGACCAATTTGTGTAAATGTTCCTTTTATGCTAGAAAGTAAGGGGTATTCTGCAGTTTTTGATTACATGTTCTGTATTTATGTGGTCAAGGGTATTAATCCTTTTGTACCAATCTTCCATATTATCCCTGGTTTCTTTGCCTGCCTCTTCTATGAATTACGAAGAGTGATTTATTCTCTAAATAGGATTATGAATGTTTCTATTTTCTTCTGTGATTTTTGTCAAATTTTTATTTTACACATTTTTAAACTTGAGCATTATTTTACCTTCCTAGCACATCAATATTTTTAACATTAAGAAGGGACTCTCTTGATTTCTAAAAATGTTTTTGGTCTTAAAGTCCATTTTTTTTTTCTGATAAAAGAGCTACATCAATTTTTGGTTGATAATTGCATGACATACCTCTCATATCCTTTGTTTTCATCTTTTTTGGTGTGTTCATATTTTAGAAATATCTCATAAATAGTGTATTGTTGGTTTTAAATTCATTTTTTTAAGTTTATTTACTTTGAGAGAGAGAAAGAGAGTGAGCTGGGGAGGGGCAGAGAGAGAGAATGAATCTCAAGCTGGCTCCACACTGCCAGCATGGAACCCAGTTTGGGGCTTGAACACACCAGCCTCAAGATCATAACTGAGCTAAAATCCAGAGTCGGACACTTAACTAACTGAGCCACTCAGGCACCTCTGGTTTTTAATTCATTTTAAAAATCTAAATCATTCATCCTTTTTGAAGTAAAGAATCAAGCTATATCATGCCTGAAGTCCTGACTCACATTAACTATGAGATACAATGTGTTGTTTTCAACTAAGTTGGGGATAATGTTGTTACACAGTGGTACATAACTACAACACTATATATTTTTTAATCTTTCAGTGTTTAACCCCCTCCCCCAAAATAAGCATGTATCTTTAACTTATCAAACTTAAATTTCATTAACATATTTACCCTCATTCAGAAAAGACAAGGGAATTAGAACACTTTTCGTATTCTTACTATTTACATGTTGTTATGTTTATGTATTAAATCCCAATTATTGTTTTCAGGAGACAAATATGTACTACTTTCTTTGCTTATTTATTGCTTTGCTCTGGTATTTTATTTCTTCCTGAAGTATATTATATGTTAAATTTCCTTACTGCAGGTCCACAGGTAGGAAACTCAGTTTTTGTCTGCAAATGTTTCAATACTGCCTTCCTATTTGGCATATAATTTTGTTGAATACTGAATTCTAAGTAGAGAAAACTTTCCTTGTCTTCTGGACAAATACTGGTATTGAAGAATCATTTTAAAGCCTGGCTTTCCTTTGAAGGAGATAAGCTTTTTTCCACATCTATTTCATTATAATATTTTACTCTGGCTTTTTGGTTTTTGTTGTTTTACTTTATGATATATATAGGAGACCATTCTTATTTATCTGACCTGAAATTTCTTAACTTTATGAATATGTGGATTGATGTTTTAAACTTTCAAATGAGCTCTCTTCAAATAATATCTATGTCTCACTCTCTCATTCCTTTCTTTCTAGGACTTCAATTAAACACATCGTAAGCTTTCTTAATGTACCATCTTTTTTCATCTCTGTATTTACCACACTTTCCCCCCCCTCCTGCTTTATTTCTGGATTATTCTTTCTTTTTTTTTTAATTTTTTTTACAAATAGTTTATTGTCAAATTAGTTTCCACATAACACTCAGTGCTCATCCCCACAAGTGCCCTCCTCCATGCCCATCCCCCCTCCCCCCCACATCCATCAGTCCTCAGGTTTGTCAGCATTCAAGAGTCTCTCATGGTTTGCCTCTCTCCCTTTCCCCCACCATTTTTGCCCTTCTTCTCCCCCTTGTTCCTCCGTCAAGTTCCTCCTAATCCTCCTATATGTGCAAACATGTGATATTTGTCCTTCTCTGCCTGACTTATTTCGCTCAGCATAACACCCTCAAGGTCCATCCATGTTGCTACACATGGCCAGATTTCATTGTTTCTCATTGCCATGTAGTATTCCATGGTATAGATAAACCACATCTTCTTGATCCATTCATCTGTTGATGGACACGTAGGCTCTTTCCATGTTTTAGCTATTGTGGAGAGTGCTGCTATGAACATTGGGGTACATGTGCTCCTATGCCTCAGCATCTGTATCACTTGGGTAAATTCCTAGCAGTGCTATTGCTGGGTCATAGGGGAGTTCTATTGTTAGTTTCCGGAGGAACCTCCACACTGTTTTCCAGAGGGGCTGTACCAGTTTACATTCCCACCAACAGTGTAGGAGGGTGCCCGTTTCTCCACATCCTCGCCAGCATCTAGAGTTCTCTGATTTGCTCATTTTAGCCACTCTGACTGGTGTGAGGTGGTATCTCAGTGTGGTTTTGATTTGTATTTCCCTGATGAGGAGGGATGCTGAGCATCGTTTCATGTGTCTGTTGGCCATCTGGATGTCCTCTTTGGAGAAGTGTCTGTTCATGTCTTCTGCCCATTTCTTCACTGGGTTGTTTGTTTTTCGGGCGTGTAGTTTGGTGAGTTCCTTATAGATTCTGGATATTAACCCTTTATCTGATATGTCATTTGCAACTATCTTTTCCCATTCCGTTGGTTGCCTATTAATTTTCTGGGTTGTTTCCTTGGCTGTGCAGAAGCTTTTAATCTTGATGAGGTCCCAACAGTTTATTTTTGCTCTCGATTCCCTTGCTTTTGGGGATGTGTCAAGTAAGAAGTTGCTGCGGTGGAGGTCAAGGAGGTTGTTTCCTGCTTTCTCCTCTAGGGTGTTGATAGTTTCCTGTCTCACGTTCAGGTCCTTTATCCATTTTGAATTGATTTTTGTGCATGGTGTGAGAAAATGATCTAGTTTCATTCTTCTGCATGTTGCTGTCCAGTTCTCCCAACACCATCTGTTAAAAAGGCTGTCTTTTTTCCATTGGATATTCTTTCCTGCTTTGTCAAAGATCAGTTGGCTGTATACTTTTGGGTCCACTTCTGAGTTCTCAATTCTGTTCCATTGGTCTGTGTGTCTGTTTTTGTGCCAATACCATACTGTCTTGAGGATGACAGCTTTGTAGTAGAGGCTAAAGTCTGGGATGGTGATACCTCCCGTTTTGGTTTTATTTTTCAGTATTACTTTGGCTATTCGGGATCTTTTGTGGTTCCATACAAATTTTTGGATAGTTTGTTCTAGTTTTGAGAAGTATGCTGGTGCAATTTTGATTGAAATTGCATTGAATGTGTAGAGTGCTTTAGGTAGTAATGACATCTTAACTATATTTATTCTTCCTATCCATGAGCATGGAATGTTTTTCCATTTCTTTGTGTCTTCTTCAATTTCCTTCATAAGTTTTCTATAGTTTTCATCATACAGATCTCTTGTATCCTTGGTTAGGTTTATTCCGAGGTATTTTATGTTTTTTTGTGCAATTGTG
This sequence comes from Hyaena hyaena, assembly GCF_003009895.1. Lineage (NCBI taxonomy): Eukaryota > Metazoa > Chordata > Mammalia > Carnivora > Hyaenidae > Hyaena > Hyaena hyaena. The sequence continues at coordinate 69,741 of NW_024081682.1, read as the reverse complement.
AATGGGATCAGTTTCTTGATTTCTCTTTCTGTTGCTTCATCGTTGGTGTATAAAAATGCAACCGATTTCTGTACGTTGATTTTGTACCCTGCAACTTGGCTGAATTCTTGGATCAGTTCTAGTAGGCTTCTGGTGGAGTCTGTCGGGTTTTCGATGTAGAGTATCATGTCATCTGCGAAGAGTGAAAGTTTGACTTCCTCTTTGCCAGTTCTGATGCCTTTGATTTCCTTTTGTTGTCTGATGGCTGATGCTAGGACTTCCAGCACTATGTTAAACAACAGTGGTGAGAGTGGACATCCCTGTCGTGTTCCTGATCTCAGGGGGAAAGCTCTCAGTTTTTCCCCGTTGAGGATGATGTTAGCTGAAGGCTTCTCATAGATGGCTTTGATGATGTTTAAGTAGGTTCCTTCTATCCCAACTTTCTCGAGAGTCTTTATTAAGAAGGGATGCTGTATTTTGTCAAATGCTTTTTTGCATCTTTTGACAGTCTGGATTATTCTTTCTAACCTAGCTTCCATTCTGTTAATTCACTATTCTTCTATGTCCTATTTGCTATTAAATGTATCCACTGAGTTATTAATTTGGGGGCTGTACTGTTCATTTCTAGAATTTCAATTTCTTTTAAAATATGTGTAATTTTAGGGCATTCTCTCTCCACCTCAAAAAACATATAGATATGTATATATGTACAGATATATATATGTGTATATATACATAGATATGTGTGTATATATATGTAATTTCATATTTCTAGTCTTTTTCAGCTCATCCAATTTTTAAAAATTTTTTTATTATTTTTTTCCAACTCATCCAATTTATGTTGAACAGTTTTAGAGTTAACTTTGAAATGCATGAAAACACTCAGTTTCCCATGTATTTAGGGATTTCATAAGCAAAGATATTTTAAGATTACTATTATGTAAAATAAACTGATTATTACACTTGACTTTTTATTATTGGATTTACTAGGTCCCTGGATGGTTCCTTGATTTCACTACTCTTTTAATCAATTACGGATAACACATTACTGAAAAAAAATATTTTAAAATTCAAGTTGCATTTAATTTAGCCACTATATTATTTCAAGACTAAGAGCATTTTTTTTTTAGAGCTTTCAGAAATTAATCAATTTTAGAGTCACAGTCACAGAATAATTGTTGAATTTATGTTGAGTGTGATAAGAGTTAGGAAATTTGAGGTAAAGGAAACATGAAAGACAACCAGGAAATTAAGACGACTGAGCCTCCAAAGGACTTCCCTTTGAATGGGGATGGCACTGGAGAGCTGAGATTTGCTTTCCAGTACAGGACTGATGACATAGTTGTTTTTAGATAACTGAATGACACAAAAACATACCCAAGAAATCCCTGATAATTTTCATATTTAAAAGTCACAGATTCATCTGTGAAATATTTTAATAATGTATTTGCTTTTAATCTCCTTGGTCTCAATTTCTTTAAAGACAAATGGAACAATTATGTCTGCTCTACCTACAGCATAATGTTGTTTTATATTTAATGGCTTCTGTTTATTAGAAATATATACTTGGAAGCATACAGCCTTTTATGTTTTTTTTAAATTAAGACTTTAATTTTTAAGAGTAGTTTTAGCTTCACAGCAAAATTGAGGGGAAGATATAGAGATTTTTCAGATACTCCTTCCTTCATACATGACAGCCTCCCTCATTATCAACATCATCTACAGGAGTGGTAAATCAGTTACAATTGATGAACCTACACTGATGAACCAAACCCATTCATAGTTTACAGTTTGAATTAAGGTTCATTCTTGGTGTTGTACATTCTATGGGTTTGGATAAAGGTATGTGACATGTATCCATCACTATGATAGCTTTTAACATTCATTCATAATCTCATTAGAACTCCTAACATGCTTTCAAGATTAAAACAGATTTAAAGATCTTTCTACAATTTTAAAGGTTAAGTGGATATTTTACCATTCTATGATAGAAATTTAGTTATATTTTAACTACTTTTAGTATATCAAACTAATTTCACAAAATTCATCTGCAGATATCTTCACTACTTCCTCCTCTGTGTCAGATAGCTATCATAGTGCAACAAACCACTTTAAAACTCAATAACTAAAAACAATAAGCATTTAGCGACGAGGGAGATGCAGACCTAAGTAACTCTGAAAATGAGTGGAAACTATAAGACCAAATACAAAAGGAACCATGCATAAATATACCCTAGTTCATAAAGTCATTTCCCACAGAGTGTGGGATAATAATACTGAAATTATTCACAATACTGAAAAGGAACAACTACATAAATTCATGGCAGATGTCACACCAGTTGACAAATGACTGGCATATTTCTCGCAATTAGAATGGGAGATAAAAGGGAAGAAAATTAAAATGATACCTGTAGTAATACATTAGAGTTGCAGACATCAGCATGAATTCATTCTTAAGTTAATATAGAGAAAAATCATTATGTGGAGAAATATTTACATATAAATATACAAATTAGTATATACACATATTTTTTTTTTCTGTTGGTTAAGAACTCCTACAAGCAATGACACCCATTAACAATGAAAACATCTAAAACATGGATCATGGTTTTTAATGTAGAGGGGTGGAGGAGGAGAAAGAGAAAGAACGAGAAAAAGCAAGCAAGAGATAAAGAGAACAAGAAAAAAAAATGATCCAGGTTTCCTTGGAGAAAGAGTTGATTATTGGACTACAGGAAATGAGTGTGTAGCATCTTCAATTCCAAAAAAAGCAAAAAAGTACCCAAAAAAATCCCACAATGATAGGGTATGTTAATATGACATGGAAACCAACTGAAGGAGCTCCCAATGGCCAAAGCTAGAATAATTTGAGGAACCATAACATTTAGTATAGTGTAGAATTATAACCCAAAGTATAAATTATCCATGACTCCAGGCTAATATAAATAAATGGTTGAAAATAAATAAATAGGGGAGAATGTGCACATCTCGTTTGCAGAATAATTCCACATTATTTATGTAGACACTCCACCCTGAAAGAACTGGAACATAACTTCCCATTGCTTACGTGTAGGCTTTGCATAGTGAATTCCTTCCAAAAAGTACAGTATGAAAAGGAGGAAAAAAATGTGTGGAGTGGAGAAACTTGATCAACACTACTGCAGGCAGATCAAAATTAACATCCACAGTGATACTGTGTCCTCTTGATATATGATGAGAATGATACTTTAGCTTTGTGGTCTTCCTCTCCTACATCCAGACCAGTCAAATCAAGAGACAGACATGAGACAAATTCCAATGAGAGACTTCCTACAAAATACTTCAGCAGTACTCCTCACAACTGTCAAGGTCATGGTAACCAAGGACTGTCTGAGAAACTATCATGGCCAAATGAATCCTGAGGAAATATGAAGACAGAATGTAATGTAATATCCTGGATGGAATTCTGGAACAGAGAAAACATTAGGTAAGAACTAAAGAAATATGAAGTATAGACTTTAGTTAAGAATGTTGTATCACTATTGGTATATTGATTTAACAAATGTACCATGCTAGTGTAAAATGCCAACAATAGTGGAAATTGAATGTGAGGTATATAGGAACTCTTTGTCCTAGTTTTGCAACATTTTGGTAAATCTAAAAATACTCCAAAATAAAAATGTTATTTTCAATAAGCTAACATGGCAAAGATGGATTTAGGAGAAAAAATAAAGAAAACTCAGAAATAAAACAATAAGAATTAATTACAGTCAGCCCTCTGCTTTTCAAGTATAAGATCCTTCTGGTTTTGTCTGGTTCCATTTGTGTGTCTGTAGTCATCTGTGAGTTGGAGGGGGGCAGTTCTGCTGATGTTGACTGAATTCTCTCCTGTTCTGACTATAGGCTGATCTAGGATGGCCCTGTCTGAGACAACTGAGCCCTACTACACATCACTTCTCATTGTCCTACAGTGCTGCTCTGAGCTTGTTCACATGGTGATGGAAGGGTTATAAGAGACAGTGAAAGTATTCAGCCTCCTGAGTTCTAGGCTCAAAATTAAACATTTCCTCCATATTCTACTATCCAAAGCAAGTCACTAGACAAGGTCAGATACAACTAGGGTTATGGTGCTGGGAGGGAGGCAGGGTTTGTGAAAATAAATTCTGTTCCCTGATGGAATGAATCTCAAAGTAACATTGGAAAGGGCATAAAGCGCCAGAAACATATTTGCTAACAAACTAATCTTTAATCATACTATCAAACTATCTTTAATCATACTATGATTAAAGACAACACAAAATAGATCAGATTATCTCATCTTTATGACTTCTTTATATGCTTATTTCGAGCCATGATTCCAGTCTTTCACTTATTATTACAAATACATATCAAGTACTTCTAATGTGCTGGTAATGTCATCTACCTTCCTGATCCAACTTACAAAAGTAAACTTGCTGTATTTCTTCAGCTTGGAAACCTGTATTTTTGAAGTCATATGGCTAGGGAACCAGCCACAATTCATTAATTGTTTTATTTTGTATTTCTATGCCCCTTAAACCAAACTAGACATTTTGATATAAATTCTAATTAATATTTCTTTAGGAATACAGAAAAAGTTTAGTTACTAACCATCTGACATATGTACCATTTAAACAGCCATACTCAAATGGTGGGCCATGAACCACTTGTTAGAACTGTAGGATATCAGATCTGCTAACTCAGAATTCCTGGGGGTGGGGCCCAGGAATTTGCATGTTCCCTAGTTCTCCAGGTAATATTAGGTGACAATGAGTGAAACTTTGTAAATCACTGATTTATTGTCCAGTTTTTCCAGGATTTTCCACGATTAAGACTGAAAGGAGTTTGATGCTTCTATATCATAGAATGAAGTAGTATCATGATACAACTGTATCAAAAATATTTTTAAATCAAAAATTTCTTCTTGTTCTACAATATTCTGAATATTAGGTTTCTTTGCTTGTTTTTCCTCTAGAATTTAATGTACTGGATTTTATGCAATGGATTTTATGCAATGGTTTTTGAACGAAGATTTGACCTTGACTTATCATTAAAGTATAAAATTCATCACAATACTTCCTTTTCATTTTACTTATTAAATGAAATTTAATATTAACATTCATTTATTTATTAATACTTCCTATTAATGTTAATTCTTTTAGCTTATTTCATAAGTTATTTTCCCAATCCTTCATAATAATATGGAATTTCATTACATCAAGTTTTCTTTTTTACATTAACCATTCTTCCTCACTGAATTCAATCCGCTTCATTTTTCCCTCCAGAAGCTTCTCCCTGAACTTCCAACTTTTTTGACTCTGTGTTTGTCCATCTTCATACTTTTCATCTTTTTTTTTTAAATAACTCATTTTAACTTCCTATTATTTCTTCTCCTTTCCTCTCTAAAGTGAGACTACAAAAGTTCTCAAATTTCTTTCTTAACCAAAATCCACTGTGGGAGAAGTGACACTTTAAGACAATCCCATTCCAAGTGGTAACTGGGAATCCAATGTGCTTCTATTTTGTTCTGGCATTTCATCAGCCATCTTGTAGTGTTGCCAAGGAAAGAGAGAGCTGGAACATCACTCAGAGAACTTTCCTGCCTGCTGTGGACAGTGCCTAGGATGGTTCCATGACTCTGCCTCCAGTTTCACTCTCTTGTGTAATCTGGTCTCAGTGTGAAAAGACTGAGACTTGCTTCTAATAGAATAGGACAAAGGTAGAGAAATGTACATCATTTCATGTATGTGATTGCATTAGAAAAGATGTCTAACTTGTCTTACTAGGACATTCACTTCCTTGCTGGCTATGAAGAAGCAAGTTGCCATGTCTTAAATGATCCTATAGAGAAAGCTATGCAGCAAAGAGCAAGGGTGGCCTCTGGCAGCCTGCAAGGAACTGAATGCTGCCAACCACCATGTGAACTTGGAAATTGTTCTCTTCTCAGATGAGCTGACACTTAGATTGCAGCCTTATGAGATTCTGAAGCACGGGCACCAGTTGAGCTGTGCCCAAAATCCTGACCCTCAGAAAATAGAAGATGAAAGAGTGTGTTGTTTTAAGCTGTGAGGTTTGTGGTAATTTATTATGCAGCAATAGATAACTAATGCACTGTCTTCACACAGGAGTGTCATGCTTCACTGACATTCACATTTCACTGGCTAGAATTAATCATAAGGTCAACCAACTTCAGGGGGACAAGGAAGCCTAACATTTCCTGTACCTAGAAAAGAGAAAACTGAATATATTTGCAGACAAATAATCTTTACCCCAGACTTTCTTTGTGAAAATGACTACATAATAAAATGTCTGTCATTTCATTACCATTGACCTTAGACTATTTTTTATCATTCTTCACAAACTGGTACATAAAGTCTACACAGTTATGCACCATGCAATCTTGCATTCCCACTAGCCTTAATAAAGGCATAATAAAATTATAGCATCTCACTTGAATAGGCACCGATGAGAACACAAAGTATTATTTAATTACGTGAATGACTATAAAGTACACTGAGAACCTGTGCTATGATAAAACCTTTCAAACACAGGGACATACAAGTGTATTTTGTGATACCCATCATGAACAGACAAAAATCTGTTTTCACATGAAAAATATATGAGAAAAAAACTATGAATCATTAACTAAGTCTTGATGTCTTTACTTCTTCATAGCTGTGGTGGTAGATGTCAATCTATAATTTAGGAGACCTTTCTAGCTTAGGAAACTATGTTAGGAGATAGGTCAGATGCTTAGTGGGTTTGAAGACAGTGCTGCCAATGGTGATGAGAAATAGGATTAGATAATCTTCTACTGCTTTTTAACATTTATGTTCTTCTTGTGAAATGGAGAATGAATAGAAAATCAACAATAACAGCAAAATTTCTTATACTGGAGTTGTTCAGATAGGAAGGAAAATAAAAGAACAATTTCATTCCTCACTAATCTAGAAATCAAATACTGTAATTCTCTCATCTCAGAAATTTGGCAGTCTGGTTCTTTCTGAACAAAGATTTGTTAGCAATAAGTCTTTTGCTATGAAGACCTCATTACACTCACAAAACATTCCATTGTGAATTCTCAAATGAGATAGGGAACTGTTTCTTAAGAAATAAGAAACTGTCATTATCTAAAGAAATTACAGAAATTTGTTGACATCAACATTTCTAAGAACATGGGAAATGTCATAATAGGCTCAAAGCAGTAGGCTTTTTAACTGAGAATTCTGTGTTATGGGGTAGCACCAAAGACTATTTCTTGAAAAACTAAGTTACCCACCATTCAGTAAATATCAAAAAAGGACTTACATCAAACATCTAAGAGTTCCCCTAATTTTTCATTATTAGTTTCTCAAGATTTAACTAAACTGCCCTTGAAGTTGACCTAAAATTATGACAAGTTAATACACCACATTCATAGCCATATAACATCCATTTACACCCCGAGCCTCAAACAATAATATTCACAATTGTAAATATTATTAAGTGGGAAATTGGAGCGAATATAGTGAAAACAATTTGGTCTCTTACTTCAAAAATGTTTAGTCATATTTAATTACACAAATAATAAATGAAATGTGACTCCCCAAAACCACATTCTCACCATGCTCAGTCTTTATGTTTTGCATTTCTAGTGTCCTATTTAATAAATCTTTTGCCTTCCAAAAGATCATGAAGTTGTTTGCATATGGTATCTTCTGGGAATTTCATTAATTTACCTTTTATATTTATATCTACAATCCATCTATGATGGTGAATATTCTGTGATAAGTCAGTCTGGTTCTGGCCTTCTTATTCAAGTGGAATATTTATTTGTCTTTGTGTTAATTTTAAAACTTGATTTTAATATTCAGAGTATCATAATATGTCTTGATATGTAACAGTTTAAATCTGTCAGCTTGGTTCTTATTGTTGAAGACTGCCATGAGTACATATTTTTTAATGTTTATTTATTTTTGACAGACAGAGACACAGAGCGTGAGCAGGGCTGGGGCAGAGAGAGAGGGAGACACAGAATCCGAAACAGGCTCCAGGCTCTGAGCTGTCAGCACAGAGCCTGACACAGGGCTTGAACTCACGAACAGTGAGTTCATGACCTGAACCGAAGTCGGACTCTTAACTGACTGAGCCACCCAGGCGCCCCAGGTCCTTTTTTCTTAATCAACTGTAATTATTTGTTGTTCTCTTCTCTTACAGGATTACAGGATTATATATCTTATAGGATTATATACCCACACCTTACTACAGCCTCATGATAGGCAGGATATTTTTTTTTTAACTTTGGGCTCAGCTATATGACTTGACTTTATTGATAGGACATTGGCAAATATGATGTGGGTAAAGACTTAGGATATGCTTGCTTAGTTGGCTTTTTTCTCTTGCACTCTTGACACTGTCATGAAAAGAACCTACCTTGGGTAGATGCTGCCTTCCAACCAAGGCTCCAAATGTATCAAGGCAAGTGAATTGAAGCTGGCCCAGCTGACTTGCAAATCTGAGCCCCAAAGCAGAATCACCCTGCTCACCCTATAGACCTGGCAGTGTGAGAGATAATATTTGTTCCATTTAAAAAACATGCTTATTGGGGCGCCTGGGTGGCTTAGTCGGTTAAGCGTCCGACTTTCACTTAGGTCATGATCTCGCGGTTCGTGGGTTCGAGCCCCGCGTCGGGCTCTGTGCTGACTGCCGGCTCAGAGCCTGGAGCCTGTTTCAGTCTGTGACTCCCTCTCTCTCTGACCCTTCCCTGTTCACGCTGTCTCTCTCTCTGTCTCCTAGAAATGAATAAAAAATATTAAAAAAAAAAGAAGACGTTTGTATTGAAAAAAAATAAATAAAAAAAATAAAAAACACGCTTATTCCTGATTTTATTTTTAATAAGCATTTAAAAATAGTTTTGCAAAAATAATTTTACATTTACAGAAAATGTGTGCAACTAGAAATATTTATACAGCTCCCATTTATCCAGCTTGCTTTATTATTATTTTACATTATTATGATAGACACATGAGATCAGACAAAACTAGATGAATCACCTACTTGAAACAAAGAGATATGATCTTTAAATAAGGCCTGTTGGATTTTTACCCCAATTTTATTTTATATTCTAAACTCATCTTTACCACTGTAGCATGGTTTTATTTTAGAATAGTTTTAGATTTACAAAAAAAAAAATTTAAAGCTATTACAGAAACTTCTCATACCCTTCATATCCAATTTACCTTACCGTTAACACCTTTTATCAGCATGAAATATTTGTCACCACTAATGAAACAATAATGATATATTATTTTTAACAAAAATCCATGCTTTATTTAGATATCCTATGTTTTTAACCTAATGTTTAATTTCTGTACTAGGACCCTAGATTATCACATTGTATGTCTCAAACTCCTTTTGGCTGTGGCAGTTTCTCAGACTGTCCTGGATTTTGATGACCTTGACAATTTTGAGGAATACTGCAGAGGCACTGAGAATAATATTTCTACACAGATTTGTCTATTCTCTCCAATTTATTTATTTATTAAATCAGAATAATAAACTAAATATAAAATCAAGTTTATAGCAGAAATGATTCATGGATATTTTATAGTTCATTGTACCATCTATTTTATAATTAAGCCTCTGAATTTTTAGATAATTTCATATGCAGCAAATATGGAAGTAACTGGTTGATATATTTTCACATAAATTTTTGAGTTAGTATGACAGTCACACATACACACACACACACACACACACAGGATTCTGACTGAGGTTACAGTGGACTTAGAGATTTTCTGGAGAACAGACATCTTTACAATATTATTTCTTCTAATTAAATCTATGGACAAGGTATATCTTTATTTCTTAAATTATGTGCTTTAGTTTGCAGGGCAGAATTCTGCATATCTTTTTTTTTTATCATGGCTATATAGGCATATATGAAAACAAATGCTGTTTCATAAAATTTAATTAGTAATATATGCAGTAAAAACAAACAAATCATAGTGTACAGCTTGATGGGTTTTCACAAATCACGTATGTAACCAGAGTGCCAGCAGACTTCCATGCCACTTTTATTCAGAGTAAACACTCCTGAATTTAACACAATAGGCTATTTTTCATAGGCTCAATTTAGTAATGGAACACTGCATACTGTTTCTGGCTTTCTTCTCTGAACACTATTTAAGATTCTATCACACTGTTGTATGTAGTTTAATTCATGGAGTTATATTGTTATATAATATTAAATTTTGTGAATTTATCGCAATTTATATACCCTTCCTACAGTTTATGATAAGTTAGGTTGTTTCCAATTTTTAACTATTACAAATAGTGCAGCTATAAACATCATGTGCATATATTTTTAAAGCATATACACAATTCTTTTAGGTATATACTAGTAGTCAAATTGCTACATTATTAGCCATATTTATCATTAGAAACTCTCATAGTGGTTTTAACAACTTACATTCCTAAGTTGTGCATGAGGGTTCTGATTGATGCACATTTTCACCAACATTTGGCATTTTTAAAATCTAATTTTGGTTTTAATTGGATTTCCCTACTAACTAATTAAATTCAATACTTCTTCATGTGTTTACTGATAATTTGATCTTTTTTTTTAAGTAACTGGACTATTTGAGTATTTTGCCCATTTGTGTATTGGTTGTCCACCAGTTTCTTAACAATTTGGAAATGTTAATATAGTTTGGGCATGAGTTCCTTGCTGGAAATAGGTCTTAAAAACAACTTACCTCAATGGTTGCTTTGCCTTTTCACTTGCTTAAATGTGTCCTCTGATTAAAAGATAAATTGAACTATGTTAAAATTAAATCATTTTTAATAGCCTACTTGAGTCCTACTTAAAAAATCTGTGCTATACAATGTCAAAAAGATGTTCTGTTGTTATTTTCCTAAGAATTTATGTTTTACATTTTGATTTTCAATTTTTGTAAAAGTGCTTTTATGTATGGTATGTATGTATGTAGGTATGGTACGTATGTAGGTATGGTATTATGTATGGTATTATGTATGTATGTACATATATATGGTATGATTACATAGGATTAGTTTTTCCCCATGTGAATACACAAAAAGATATTTTTAGGGGCACCTGGGTGGCTCAGTCAGTTAAGTGGATGACTTCAGCTCAGGTCATGATCTCACAGTTTGTGCGTTCAATCCCACATCAGGTTCTGTGCTGACAGCTCAGAGCCTAGAGCCTGCTTCGGATTCTGTATCTCTCTCTCTGACCCTCCCCCTCTCACACTCTATCTCTCTCTCTCACACACACAAATAAACATCAAAAAGATATTTTTAAAAAACACCATTCTTTCTCCACAACACTGTAGTGTTATCTTCGATATAAATCAGGTGACTATATATGTATTAGGCAGTTTTTCATTTCTTTATACTTTTGCTTTTGTTTATCTGATTGGTTAATTGATTTACCTGATTTTAATGCCACAATATCTTAATTACTATAATTTTATACGCGGCCCAAACATCTAATCCAGCTTGTTGTTCAAAATCACTTGATTTTCCTAGTTCCTTTGCATTCCCATATGATTTTTTTATAATCACCTCATTAATTTGCACACAAAAACTCCAGTAAAAATTTTTGCTTAAAATTGGATATTTGCAATTTTACTATCAAATTGGGGAGCATTGATCATTTTTAAAAACTTAAACTTCTATTCCATGAGCATGGTCTATTTTGGTCTTTTAAAATTTCTTTCAATAATATCTTATGGTTTTCAGTGTAAAGATCTTTTATACCTATCATTGGATATACTTGGGGGTATTTGATATTCTTATGGCACTTTAATGCCATTTTATTAACTGTAATTTTCCAATTATTTATCAGTAATATCCACAAGTGAAATTGATTTTTATATTTACCTTATATTTGATGACCTTATTAAATCTGTTCATTGAAATTAAAGTGTCAGTACAGTATTTTCATTTTTCTATATAGAAAATCATGTATGTTGCAAATCAAGTTTTTTGGTTCTTTTTAATTCTTGTACATTTTCATTATTTTGTGGTGGAGAGCTAGGACTTTTAGTTCATGACTACATCCATGTTTTATTCTAGTTTTTAAGAATACAACTATAAACTTTCATTATCAAGTATGCTGTTTGTTGTAATAGATAGCATTATCAGATTTTAAAAGTTCTCATCAAAATCCTGCCACTTGTAACAACATAAATGAATCCTGTGGGCACTATGCTAAGTGAAGTAAGTCAGACAGAGAAAGACAAATACTGTATGTCTCAGTTATACATGGAATCTAAAAACGTTGAACCCCTAAAACAGAGTAGGTTGGTGGTTTCCAGGTTTTGGGGAAGTAAAGGAAATGAAAATGCTGGTTAAAGGGCACAAAACTCTCAGTATAAGATGAATGAATTCTGGGGATCTGATGTACAGCCTGGTGAATGTAGGTAAAAACAAACAAACAAACAAACAAACAAAAATACTATATTACATACTTGAAATTTGCCAACGGAATAGATCTTAAATGTTCTCACCACACTCACATACGCCAAATGGTAACTATATGAGATGATGGATATGTTAACTAACCTTACTATGGTAATCATTTCAAAGTATATACTTATGTCAAATCATCATGTTGTACTTATACCTTTAACTTACACAATGGTATATGTCAATTATATGTCAATAAAGCTGGTGGGAAATGTTCCTTTCTATTCCTAATTTGTTAATGGTTTCCTTTTAATCATTAACAGATGTAAATTTTTTATTTAAAGCTTTGTCTGCCATCAATTTATATTTTCTTTCTTGCACCCCTCCCCCGCCATACTGTTATGAATAGCCTCCACTGAATTTCCACTATGAAGCCAACCTTGCATTTCTGGAATTGCAATGTATTAACCTAGTCATACATCACTGTTGATTTTCAAAACAATGACTCAACAACAACAACAGCAATGTCTAGATGTAATCTATTTCAAGGTCCTCCCCCTGGAGAAGATACACACTTTCTTTCAGCTCTTCTTCTTTCTGTCCATTCTAGCACCTATATAATAATAGTCAAATTTTTATTGCTCACTTTGGGTCCGGTATTCCTCTGTTTAATCTACATCCAATATTAATACATTTCATTCTCACGGGAAAATTCCTATCTCTATTTTACAGATGAGGTCATGTAACATGCCCAAATTCACCGCAGACTGAGCTTTGTTCCTGGCAGTATGGTTTTAGAGCTGGTGTCGTCAATAACTACTATACTGCTAGACTGTGTCTTTCAGCTACACTCACCTCAAAATTTCTTTCTATTTAACATGAGAACAACTATAGAGAGTTCCTTTTTATTCCATTTTTTAACAACTTACTTAAGATTATCAATAAGATTTCCTGATTTCCAAACTCATTAGGGTTTCTTATACACTGGATTCATTTGTAACTCTCCTCAATCATATTTAGTACCATATCTTCTCGAGAAAGTCTAGGTGTGATCAGACTTCTGAATTGTTTCATGCTTAAAAGTGTGTATCTTTGTTTTCACATTTGTAAACAGCACTGTAAGATATATCAATCCATTTACCCCTCCTCCTTTTTTGCACAAACCTGTATCAAACATTCAAATTCTAGAAGCTTTTATCATTTTCTCTCATTTTGTCATTTTGAAACTTCACAATATATTAATGGATGCATCTTTTAAAATTCATCCTACTTATTAGAACTTTTCATCCTGAGGAGTTATAACTTATTTAATGCGGAGACATTTTCTTTCATTGCTTTGAGGATTTCAACTATATGTGTGATGTTCTTAAAGCTTCAGGTTTACTTAACAATTTTATAACAACATTCGAGGCATTTACCAGAGAAAAGAAATCCTCCATGATTCTGTCACCCAAATATCATTACTGTGTGATCATCTCTTATAGCTCTGTCTACGGTACTTTTAAATAATTTAAATCACTTTATGTTTAATGTTATATTTTGTTTTTATCTCATTGCATTATAATTTTTAACATATTGTAGGGCATTAATAACCATTTAAAGGCTTATTATATTCCATTAAATTGTCAAAACTTTCTTACTCTGCATAAAACAAAATTCTGATAAGACAATCACTTCTTCCATTAGGATTACAAGTGACTTGATAAACCACACCTCTCCCTACTAAACTTGACTTGAGTTTATAGCCAATTAAGAAATATACATTGGTTTAAGACAGATCAAAATGGAAATATTAACTTTAAAACTTATAAAATTAAGTTAAAAAGATCACTTTAACTAACTGCTAGGGCATTTCACCTGTGCACTTGTACAAGGTCCTGATGGTGCCATTGACACTTTTAAATTATTAATCATATTGAGAAAGTAGCAGATTATAGAGCCAATAGATTATAGAACCAATCCTGCTAGTAGTCATAGCCAGGTTTTCTAGACCTTGGAATGACCTTTAAATCTAGACCTTGGAATGACCTCTAAAAAGGAATATGCAGAGCTGACATCTGCTTATCAGCTGGAATGGGATCATTCCCTCACACCCATCAAGTCCCAAATCAGAAACGGGGAGAGAGAGGCCTCCCCGCAAACTTCTAGATGTGTTTACCACAAGGGAGCTAGTAAAGAGTGTCACTGCTCTATCTCACTGCTTTATGAGCTATATTATAGCTTCCTAGGAGGACAATTTTTCTCTTATGACTTCAAATATGTGAAGAGTAGTTGATGGATAAGAACTTAGACTGATTCAGGATTCTAACACACATGAAACTGGATCAATAGGCTTATTTAGGGAGAACAGAAGGTTAATCTATTTTAAAGTTAAGAGTTACTGAAAAATGGAATCTGATGACTTGAGATGTCCAATGGACATCTGATGACTTGAGTTCTGTACCAAAGAAATATTCACCAGGGAATGACTAGATAAATATCAACTAAGAAGAGGTCTTTAGGGAGTGGAAAATACTACTTATGAGAGATTAAAACAAAAACCAAACCTTCCTTTGTGATTTATTTGGTTTCCTTCTTCAAGGGATGACTTATAATATCCACTATTGTGAGATATTTTTTCCTGTAGCTTTAGGCTTAATTTTAAATACTCTTTAAACACTCAATACAGCTCTCAAGCTATGGTTTTATCCATATTCAAATGTATTTTAGAATTAAAGTCTCTGAGGCACATGGGTGGCTCAGTTGGGGTTCATGAGTTGAAGCCCCATGGCAGGCTCTGTGCTGACAGCTCAGAGCCTGGATCCTGCTTCAGATTCTATGTCTTGGGACACCTGGGTGGCTCAGTCAGTTAAGCATCTGACTTCAGCTCAGGTCATGATCTTGCAGTCTGTGAGTTTGAGCCCTGCATCTGGCTCTGTGCTGACGGCTCAGAGCCTGAAGCCTTTTTCAGACTGTGTCTCCTTCTCTCTCTGTCCTTTCCATGCTCACACTCGGTCTCTGTCTCTCTCAAAAATAAGTAAACATTAAAAAATTAAAAAAAAAATTCTATGTTTCCCTCTCCCTGCCCCTCCCTCACCTGCAACTCTGTCCTCTCTCTCTTCAAGAATAAGCATTAAAAATTTTTTCAAATTATATATATGCAATATACATGTATAACTTTATACTGGATATATAATAAGAAGCTATTAAGCATGTCCTACTACTAGTCACTGGGCTGAAATTTAAATTGTGTATGCAACATCTTACTCAGTCCTATTAGACTGTAATACCATTTTACAGAAAAGGAAACTGAGCCTTAGATAAATTAATCATTGTATTCAAAATTACCCAGTTGAGTGCTCGCTTCGGCAGCACATATACTAAAATTGGAACGATACAGAGAAGATTAGCATGGCCCTTGCGCAAGGATGACATGCAAATTCGTGAAGCGTTAAAATTTTTTTTTTTAACCCAAGGGATTTTTTTTTACCCAAGGGATACAGAAATGCTGATGCATAGGAGCACATGTACCCCAATGTTCATAGCAGCACTCTCCACAATAGCTAAAACATGAAAAGAGCCTAAGTGTCCATGAACAGATGAATGGATCAAGAAGATGTGGTTTATCTATACCATGGAATACTACATGGCAATGAGAAACAATGAAATCTGGCCATGTGTAGCAACATGGATGGACCTTGAGGGTGTTATGCTGAGCGAAGTAAGTCAGGCAGAGAAGGACAAATATCATATGTTTGCACGTATAGGATTAGGAGGAACTTGACGGAGGAACAAGGGGGAGAAGAAGGGCGGAAATGGTGGGGGAAAGGGAGAGAGGCAAACCATGAGAGACTCTTGAATGCTGACAAAAACTGAGGACTGATGGATGTGGGGGGGCTGGGGGGGATGGGCATGGAGGAGGGCACTTGTGGGGATGAGCACTGGGTGTTATGTGGAAACTAATTTGACAATAAACTATTTGTAAAAAAAAATAAAAATAAATAAAAAAAAGAAATAAAAAAACAAAAAAACCCCCACAAAATTACCCAGTTGATAAAGTTCTGATCTGTTTCAAACTCATGCCCATCTTATTTTATTTTTTAATTTTTTTAATGTTTTTTATTTATTTCTAGGACAGAGAGAGAGAGACAGCGTGAGCAAGGGAGGGTCAGAGAGAGAGGGAGTCACAGATTGAAACAGGCTCCAGGCTCTGAGCTGGCAGTCAGCACAGAGCCCGACGCGGGGCTCGAACCCACGAACCGCGAGATCATGACCTAAGCGAAAGTCGGACGCTTAACCAACTAAGCCACCCAGGCGCCCCATGCCCATCTTATTTTAGAACTAGGATTAACCACCACAATATATAGTATCTAACAAGTCCTATTATTTTTGTCTTAGGTTTACACATTAAAGGTATTAAACATATTGCCATTTCCCCACCAATGTGGCAAAGCTGTCATTAGAAAGGTCATTACTTAATATTCACTATGGCAAATGAAATGTCACATGTGACATGTTGAGGTAGGACATCCCATTTAATCATCACACCAATCCTGTGAGATGCACTGAGTTTGTTAGTCTTAACATGGATGAAACAAAGTGTCAGGGAGGTGAAACAATCTGCCTAAGAACCAGGACTCAGGCAACTTGGCAGAGGAATAGCCATAGGACCAGCCATGTAGAATCACACTAAGGCTTCAAATCAGGATGAAAGTGCTGAAAAGTGACTTGCTTCCTTGCATATTTACTTCACCTTATTAAATCATGATCTCAGTGACTTGTCATTTTTGTCCCTGGGTTTTCTATCTCAGCCTTTCAACTGGTCCACAAGCCCCATGGGCAGCACTCGCTACAAAGGGAGAAAAGCCCTGTTCCTAGCAGGTTGGCCATCTTTCATCAGTGTCTCACTCAAAGGACCCATCTCTCTTCTCCATTCTCATGTGCTGAAATGCTGGTCTAAGAAATTGCAAAGCTGTGCCTTATTCTTACACACATAGGAATGTTGAGGGACCATCTCCATCTTCTCTGTTTCAATATAGGAGGATTTTTCAATGAAGTCACTTTTCCTTTCAACTTTCTAATTTCGCTGAGCAAGTCTACATGGAGTCTTTGAGTTAAAATTACTTGCTCTCCCTTCTTTCTATAGCACTGCATAGTATAAAACAGATTCCCTAACACTGGAGTCTATACTTGAGATTATTAAACAGATGATTATTTTAAATTAACAGCTTGTACTTTACTTTTGCTGGAGGAAAACGCCACAGAAGATTAAGACTGCTGGGTTTGACATTCAATTCCTGTTCCTAGGGTTAATGACCAGTTTCCTCAAACTACAAAACCTTAACATTTCACTTCTTCATCATAGAGTGCATGGACTTATATAAATGCAGGGGAGGGATTTCACAGTCCCAGAATGAAGCTATTGGTACTGTTTATTATACAATTTATACCTGCTGCACCTCTTTCCATCCAGGGGGAGAGAACTGTTTAAGAGCCCCGTCAAAACTCCAGGTGTGTCAAAGGCTCCTGCTAACAGCAGGGGCAGTCTTTATAGCATTTCCTCAAGACTGCTTCAGATCACTTTTCAGTGTGTAAAACTGGATTTTCATTAATGGCACTAATGACATGCTAATGGGGATAGGGCAGCACACCCAATGCCAGAGACGCAGTAAGTGAGGCTGAAAACAGGCCAGTTTGAGCTTTTGTAAGACAAAATACTGTAGGGTGTTGATACGTTGCATTTTTTCTCAAATACCTGGCAGGCCCAGGGCCTACTTGTTAAATGGATAGCCTTTGAGGCCAAGCAGGAATAGATCTAGTTACAGTTTTTCACACAAGGACAAAACAAGGAGACAGAAAAAGCTCAGGGTTCAGACATTTGCAAGCTGCAGCTGTTTTCCGTAGCAGGGCACTCTGAAGACTTATGAGCTGACACATTACCCTGGACATTACCATGTGTTGACCTCCCTGCTCTGTCTCCTCCCTGGAGTGGTGTTCAAGGCTACTGTTTGTCACAAGGGCCACTGAAGACCATATCAAAGCAGCAGCCCCATCACAACTGTCACTTTTAAAATATACACAATCTGCTCTAACTGGAAATGTAGAAGAGCAAATCTGGGTTTCCGGCCTTTCCTCCAGGGAGCTCAGGTGATCAGTAGTTCCTGATTCTTAAAACAACTCCTTGTGGTGGGTCAGCATAGCTTTTAAACAAATGATGTAAGAGCAGAGGAAGCCTGAGAAGCTGATGGAGATTGATTATTTTGACTTTCTTTTCACTGTGCAATCAATCAGCACAGGAAAGTACTTTCTTTGCATTATTCCCACATTATTCCTTTAATCTTGTTAGTGAAATGTTGGGAAAAATACTGGCCTTTAAAGTTTGCTTGTGCACTTGTAATATTAAAAACAATTAACAGACTGTATTTCAGAGAGGACAGCTTATTACAGTACTAGGAATATCTCAAAAATCAGCTTTGTAGGCATGGCAATGGCAAGACACCCACACCACTACTTTCTCTGGCTTTGCTAAAGAAGTCAGCACCCAAGAAAAGCCCATTTATCATCCTTGTCCTAGTCAATGCCCTCACACTGAAGTTGAGACAAAAGATACACAGGAAAGTTGAGGAACTTGCCCAGCATCACACAGGATGTGTGATGGAGCCAGAACTAGAAACATAGTCTCTTAGCATTCCACCTAGTACTTCTCTTTTGTCTAATACTTCCTCTCTGGAAAATGCCCTTTCAATAAAATTTCTCCATGAATTGTGTGGTCACTACAGCCTCTTAGTTAGACCAGTGGCTGCAGGGACAGTCTCTCTGTCAGTAGCTAATGGTCCTGTGTCTTACATCTGAAATAGATACATTTTTTTAGGTGTCATATCTGTCCCTTTTGCAAATCCAAAGCTAAAGACTGGGGCCACTGTTGATTCCCTTGCTTACTTTTCAGAGAGACTTGCAGACTATCTAACAGAAGTTTCCTTCTATATTCCGTTCTAGAGAGCTGGGATTTCTTTCCTTTTATTTCTCCAGCTGGATAGTTACCACACTCTCCCCCCCCCAGGTTTTATACTGTGGATCTACAAAGTCATTTTCTCGTATCTATATTTGTCATCTCCCTACCAAGAATTTTTGGAGAACCATTTGTACATTATGGCCATTTTTATGTTAGTACAAGAGATTGTGAACCTACTATGCCAAAATGATATATGTTATTAGGACACTGGAATTATCTGTTTCAGGGTTCTTTGTATGTGTATGTTCATTCTGATTTTTGAGTTGACTGGTGCAGAAGTGTGACTACAAAATGGACCACTTATCATATGTGAATTTGTAAGATCCCTATGTTAGGTGAATACTTGCTCTTTCTACCAGCACACTGGTATAAAACAGTTTTGAATACTCTTGCAAGGTTGATAGACTTAGGTTTAACATTGAGGAATTGATATATCTTGAAGAGTCAGGATAAAATAATTGAAGAACCAAAGACATGAATTATTGGGGAGGGATGTAAGAGCTAAAAATCTACCCTGCCTGTGGCTTTGAGTTGATATAATCAAATAAAATAAAAAGAAGGGCACATCCAATAAAGAGTTAGTATCCAAAATATATAAAGAACATCTACAAGACCAAAAATACTAATAATCCATTTAAAATGAAAGGACATGAATAGACATTTATCCAAAGACAACATACAGATGGCCAACAGACAAGTGTAAAGAGGCTCAACATCACTCATCATCAGAGAATTGAAAATAAAAAACACAATGAGACTCTACCTCACACCCATTGGAAGGCTAAAATCAACAATTCAAGAAATGACAAGTGTTGGCATGGATGTGAAGAAAAAGGCATCCTCATGCACTGTTGGTGGGAATACAAACTGGTACAGCCACTGTGGAAAACAGCACGGAAGTTTTCAAAAAGTTAAAAATAGAAATATCCTAGGATCCAGTAATTGCACTACTAGGTATTTACCCAAAGAGTACAAAAACACTAATTTGAAAGGATACATGAACTTCTATGTTTACTGTATTATTTTTAATAGCCAAATTATGGAAGCAGCCCCAGTAACTATGGATAGATGAATAAAGAAGCTGTATACAGCTGTACACACACACACACACACACACAACACAGAGGAATATTACTCAGCCATAAAAATGAATGAAATCTTGCCATTTACAACAACATGGATAGAGCTAGGCAGTATGATGTTAAGTAAAATGACTCAGAGAAAGACAAATACCATGACTTCACTTATATGTGGAATTTAAGTAATAAGTGAACAAAGGGAAAGAAAAATCAAACCAAAGAACACTGTTAACTATGAAGAACAAACAGATGTTTATCAGTGGAAAAGTGGGTGGGGGAGTGGGGGACTGGGTGATGGGGGTTAAGAGTACTCTTATCTTGATGAGCACTGAATAATATTTGGAATTCCTGAGTCACTATATTGTACACCTGAAACTAACATAACTGTATGTTAACTACCCTGGAATATTTTTAATGCTGTAAAAAAATAAAGGAAATATTTTATAAGCTATGACAGGTTATGGATGTCTATTATTTATTAAATTATATTTAAAAATTAATATGAATATTACTGGTTGCTTTATCTTTCAATCAAGTGATTGGCTTCCCTATAATCAACACTAAACTAAAAATCAGCAATAGTTCAGATTCTCATAGGACACTACATCAGTTAGCTAGTGCCACAATCATGCTTCATAAAACAATAGAATTCCAGCAGCATACATTTATTTTTCATGTATATGTGGGGCTCAACTGCTAGAAGCTGGACTTGCTCATATATCTAACATCCAGCTGGCTTACTCATATTTCCAGGTTGGCTCTGCTCTATGTGTCTCTTCTTCTTGGGAACAATGGGTTAACCTGGGCATGTCTTTTTATTATAATGGAAGAGGTACAAAAGCAAGTGAAAATACACAAATGCTTTTGAAAACTTCTGGTTATATCTGGTCAGCAAATATCACACAACAAATCACATGGCTGAAACTACTGTCAAGGAATGTGACAGATTACCCTGCCCCTGTGAGAGGCAGAGTAATCTGCATAGCAAGGAAAATAAATAAAAGGAGAGATAAATATTTTGACCAATTAATGCAATTAACAATATGTACATACTATTTAATTCATTAGTAGAAGCAATGGATTAATTGAATGTAAAGCAATACAAATGGATCTTAAAAACACAGTAGTTAGTGAAAAACACTGGAAGAATGGATGCTTTATTTTGTCAAATGCTTTTTTAATATTTATTGAGAGGATCATATAGTTCTTATTCTTTCTTTTATTAATGTGGTATATCACATTGATTGAGTTGTGAATATTGAGCCACCCCTACACCCACTTTATTGTGGTGAATAAGTCTTTTAATGTACTGTTGGATTTGATTTGCTAGTATCTTGTTGAGAATGTTTGCATCTATGTTCATCAGGGATTTTGGTTATTTTCCTTTTTAGTGGGTTCTTTGACTAATGAATGGGTAAGTAAGATGTGAGATATACACACATACACATATACATCCATACATATACAATGGACTATTACTCATACATCAAAAAGAATGAAATTTTGCCATTTACAATGGTGTGGATAGAGCTAGACTGTATTATGCTAAGTGAAATTAGTCAGCCAGAGATAAACCAGTGCCATATGATTTCACAAATATGTGACTTCAAGAAACAAAAAATAGATGAACATAGGGGAAGGTGGGAGGAATGAAATAAATTGTAAGAGACTCTTAACTACAGAGAACAAACTGAGAGCTGTTTGAGGGGGTTGGCTAAATAGGTGCTGGTGATTAAGAAGGGAACTAGTAATAAGCACTAGGTGTTTTATGTAAGTGATAAATCATTAAATTCTACTCTTGAAACCAATATTACCCTATATGTTAACTAACTAGAATTTAAGTCAAAACTTGAAATTAAAGAAAGAAAAAAATAAAACCTTTGGAAGAAGAATGGAAAATAACCCATTTATAAAAATGAAAAATGCATGCATTCAAACATAATATATTCAAATCAAATATATTCTAGTTACATATTACACTAAACACTTTATGTCTTTCAAAGCATGCTCACCTTCTGCACCTTTTTCTTTGAATTCAAAAAAAGATATGATAGCATGGTGACCTGGTAAGACAGTCCAACTGCTGGGAATATAGGTTACAGACCTGGCTTTGTCAATAATCAGCTGAGTGATTTGGAGTAAATATATTGGTTCATGCCTTGACCTGTTTGGGAACCAATACTCATAGATGTACATTAAATTTTGCTCTAAGGTTTGTTTAGAAAACATGAATTTGTCTCAGTGCCACTGATATTTTATGGAAGAACTGAAGCATAGCATCAATTTTGTGTTTGCAAACATGGGATTTCATCCTTGAGAAACACTATATGAACACAGCAGATTGAGCCCAAATAAACAAAACAGTGTAGAAATATACAAAATGCACACAAGCACACACCTTAAATATCTACTGATTACCTCAGTTCACCACCCACCCACACTGTTACAATCTTCTGATTCCAAACAACTTTCCTTCCATCCTTCACAAGAGCTGACAAGCTGCAACCCTACAAACATCATATTCACAAACTGCAAATCTTTTTCAAAGGAAAGCACCATATTCATATTTACTGTAGTATTGAAGTGATAGCAACTCTGTAGTTCTAGATATTTCAGACCTAGCTGACATCTCACTCTGCAATACTGCTAAGATAGTCAAATTTGGGGAGTGTTCTATAGGCTATAAGCACAGGAGAAGAGAAGCACAGGACACTGTGACCACCTTCCATCATCCTTACCTCACACATCCTTTACATATTCATACTTTAGGAATAAACCAAGGTCAAATCAATGTTTAATTTGGTAAAAAGCCTTCAGTCTTACTCAGTTTCAAAGAACAGTCTCCAAAGGGTGGCTTAGCACTAACTTCAAACTGTTTGGATTTTAATCTTTTTGAAATTAAGGAAGTAGACTTAATGAGCTCTAAAAACCTTTCCAGTTTGGAATCACAATTGACTCCACTGTTGTCAATTAGGGTCCAGTATTAATATTTAAAATGCTGAGATTTAATGTTTTTTTTTTTTTTATTATTTCAGGAGCATTGGGGTAGAACCCAAATGCATTCTGTCAGGTAACAAAAGACATAAAGTCTTTATCCCACATTATATTTTAGTGACTCAGTCACACACAACAAAGGTATTAAATCTCCATAGCTAAATGAAGCTTAATGGTTGAAACCTCCTCAGGGAATATGAAAAGAAGCAAAAGATTCATGGCAAAGCTTGATGCATGATGACTGTGATTATTAACTTTTAGTTCCTGAATATAAGATTTGAAATTAAAATTTCATACTAATCTTCACTAGAACCTCCAGGGAGGGGAATTCTCCATTTTAAATTCAAACTTAACACTATGACTCAAAAGCTCCCATAGTCTTTGTTACCTCTCTTTTCCTTCTGTAAATGGTCCATCTAAAAATAACCTATTTTTCTGAGATGAAATGAAAACTGTCCCATTGAGCTGCTGCAGAGTAGTTGGAAACTGTAATCTGTGGTGCTATGTCAGTAGAACAGTAGATGATAACAACAAGATGAGGAGCTGGCTGAATCACTGGGGAAAGAAGTGTAAATGGGCATCATGGAGCATTGAGTTTCTTTGGTCCCAGATGATCACAAAATAGCCCTTTGATCTGTTCACAGACATTATTCAAAGAAACAAAGAAGAATGTGCTTCCTCTTCTGCCCTAAGTCATAGAATGTATAATTTACCTCCTACCTTCTCTTCATGTCCTCCAAGTTATAAAGTTATAAGCAAAATAAATAATACCCAGAGGTAGAATTGCTGGATCATATGGTAACTCTACTTTCCTTCCTTCCTTCCTTCCTTCCTTCCTTCCTTCCTTCCTTCCTTCCTTCCTTCCTTCCTCCTTCCTTCCTTCCTTCCTTCCTTCTTTCCTTCCTTCCTTCCTTCTTTCGAGGAACCTCCATACTATTTTCAACAGTGACTGCACCAATTTACATTCCCACCAACAATGCACAAAAGTTCCTTTTTCTCCACATCTTTGCCAACAGTTGTGTGTGTGTGTGTGTGTGTGTGTGTGTGTGTGTGTGTGTTGATAACAGCCATGGTAACAAGTGTAAGGTAAAATCTCATTCTGGTTTTGATTTGTACTTCCTTGATTGCTGATGATTAGCACCTTTTCATATTGGCCACTTGTGTAAACCTCTTCGGAAAACTGTCTATCTAGTTCCTCTGCCCTATTTTTAAGTTATTTGTTGTTTTGCTATTGAATCTTAAGAGTTTCTTGTAGATTTTATCAGATTGACCACTTATCAGACATGTGGTTTGCAAATTTTTCTCCAATTCTATAGCCTGCCTTTTCATGTTGTTAATGGTTTCTTTTCCTGAGCAGAAGCTTTATAGTTTGCTATAGTTCCAACTTGTTAATCTTTGCTTTTGTTACGTTTGCTTTGGGTTTCAAATCCAAAACATCACTGCCAAAACCAAAGTAGAGGAGCTTACCCCTATGTTTTCCCCTAGGATAGATGAACTCTTAAAAGCCAAAAAGACCTGAAGATATTACTTCATCTTGAGTAAACTTCATTAGCCTTAACATAATTTTACCACCAGTTTAACCATAATTTCCTCTGTCCATATAAATTATTTGTAATTTTGAGTATAACATTTTATTGAAGCAAACTACTTAGAAAAAGTGAACTCATTCTTTCAGATAATCAACTGTTACATGTCATGTTGTGTCCTGTCATATTATACCAAAGGGCTTTGTTGAATTCCCGCAACGAGATACAGCAATGGTCTTCTGGGACTTTGTAAAATACTAAATTTGAGAGCTTAGCGGACACTAGTCTCCAAGAGGAGTGCTGTATGGAAGTCAGCCTGCACATTCGCAGAAGGGCTACAAGAAAAACCAAGAGCTTTTCTAGAGTTTCACATTGCCACACTAGACTGGTGACTCCACAGAGACTATGCAACGTGGATACTGAGAAGGAAAGAACATTCCAACCTCAGGGCGGAAGGTAAAAGCTCAAGCTGTTAGGCCACAGAGCAAACTTGGCAGTGTGGCCTGGCAGGGACATCTCTGGAGAGCCATGCCCTGGAGGTAATGGACTGAAAAGGAAAAAACATCATTAGGATCCAATATTTCTGCCTCTGGAGTTTTGATGTGATAACTACCAAACAGTTCCACAAAACAAAGCAAAAGAAATTCTCCAGGATTTGTTAAATGAGTTAGGGTAGGCCTGGGAACATTAAAACGTCAGACCAGTACAGCACATAAAAGGTGACTTTTCTCTCCTCAGGCAAAAAAAACTGATAGAGGGAATATCTCAAATGTATGTAGGGAGACAGTTTAAATAAAAATTAGCACACTTTAGTAATATGTGTTTATGCTTTGGTGAACATATCCCAAATATTTGCATACTTATTTCAGAATATCACATGACTTTAATTTTTTTATCAGGGTCTTAAATAATCTTTAGGCCTGAGAACACAGGAAGTAATTTATAATGAGAGGGTATTTAAATTATGCTCATATTCATGCATATAAATGCTTTATTTTTATTGCAGACTAAAGTCTGTTAGTGAAAGTAATAACTTGCATATTTGGGCTTTTCTAGATTTCTATCTCTTTTTTTTAACACAACTCTTCTGTTTATGAAACTTAAAATATTCATAAATCCACAATAGCCAAGATCTTAATGGTAAATCAAACAATGTGTATTTATTTGAATTTTTATTCAGCTTATTTAAACTAAAAAAAATCATCTATTTTTCCCACCCCTACTCCCACTCTTCCAGTTATCAATCCATGTTCTGCATCATACATTAACCTGCATCATACATACATTATTTTGGCTGCTGTTCATTTTTAGATTCCACATTTAAGAGTGAGCTAATAGTATTTGTCTTTCTCTGACTTATTTCATCTAGCACAATGCCATTGAGGTCCACATCCATGTTGCTACAATTGACATTTTAATCGCTGAATAATAGTCCATTGTATTTATGTACACCACAGTTTTTTTTTTTTTTTTTATCCATTCTTACATCAAATGCCACTTAGGTTGTTTCCATATCCTGACTACTATAAATGCTGCAATGAACATAGGGGTTTGAAATAATGTATTAATTTTCTTCAGATAAACACTCAGAAGTGGAATTGCTATTGTAATTCTATTTATAATGTTTTGAGGAACCTCCATATTGTCTTCCATAGTGGTTGCACCAATTTACATACCCCCCAACAATGTAGTAAATTTCCCTTTTCTCCACATCCTCATTAACATGTGTTATTTAACACTTTGATAAAAGCCATTTTAACGGATATCAGGTGATCTCTCACTGTGGTTTTAAATTTGCATTCTCTGATGATTAATGATGTAACTCTTGGCCATTTGTATGCCATCTTTTAAAAAAAAAGGCTTTTTAGATCTTCTGTCCATTTTTTAATTGGATAGTTTGGAATACTTTGCTACTGAATTGTATGAGTTCTTCATAGATTGTAGTTTTTTCTTAGATATGTGATTTACAATTATTTTCTCCTATTCAGTAGATTGCGTTTTCACTTTGTTAAAGGCTTCCTTTGGTGTGCCAAAACTTTTCAGTTTGATACAGTTCCACGTGTTTATTTTTGCTTTTGTTGCTTTTGCTTTTGGATTCAGATTCAAAAAAATCATAGCCAAGACTTATGTCAGGGACCTTATCATCTATTTTCTTCTAGTAGTTTTATGGTGTCTGGTATTACAGTAAAGTCTTTATTCTATTTTCAGTTGATTTTTGTGTATGGCATAAAATAGTAGTCCAGTTTTCCTAACATCATTTATTGAAGAGACTATCCTTTCCCCATTGTATATTCTTGGCTCCTCTGTTGCAAATTAATTGACCATATGTATGTGTATTTATTTCTGGGGCTTCTATTCTATTCCATTAACCTGTTGGTCTGTTTTTATGTCAATACTATACTTTTTGGTTACTATAGCTTTGTAGTATAGTTTGAAATCAGAAAGCACTATGACTCTAGCTTTGTTCTTTTTCAAGATTGCTTTGTCTATTTGAGATTTGTCATGGTTCCATACAAATGTTAGAATCATTGTTCTGTTTCTGTGAAAAATACCACTGGAATTTTGATGAGTATTGTACCGTATATTGTTCTGGGTAGTATGGACATTTTAACAATACTGATTTTTCTCATCTATAAGTATGAAATGAATTTCCATTTATTTGTTATCTTCTTCAATTTCTCTCATTGACATCTGTAGTTTTCAATATACAGGTCTTTCACCTCCTTGGGTAAATTTATTCCTAGGTATTTTATTCTTTTTGATGCAACTGTAAATAGTATTTTTCTCTATCTTTATAATTATTATTAGTGTTAATAAACAACAGATTTTTGTGTGTTGATTCTGTATCCTGCAAGTTTACTAAATTCATTTATTCTACCAGTTCTTTGATGGGGTTTTCAAGGCTTTTTATATGTAATATACCATCTGAAAACAGTGACAGTTTTACTTCTTTCCAATTTAGATATCTTTCATTTTTCTTTCCTTTCTCTTGCTTTCCCTCTCTCCCTTTTTGACTAATTACTCTGGTTAGACCCTTAGAAACTATGTTGGATAAGAGTTGCAAGAGCAGGCCTTGTCTTATTCCTGATCTTAGACAAAAAGCTTTCAACTTTTCACTGCTAAGTATGATGTTAGCTATGGGATCATCATATATGGCCTTTATTATGTTAAGGTATGCTCTTTCTATACACGCTTTAAGAGTTTTTATTAAAAAGCGATGTTAAAGTTTGTCAAATGCTGTCTCTGCATCTACCGAGCTGATCATATGATTTTTATCCTTCATTTTGTTAATGTGATGTATAACACTGACTGATTTGAGGATGTTAAACCATTCTTGCATAGTTGGTATAAATTCCACTTTTGTGTATCATCCTTTTAACCTATTGTTTAAAGTAATTTGCTAATATTTTGTTGATATTTGCATCTATGTTCATCAGAGATATTAGCCTGTACTCTTCAGTGACATCCTTATCTGGTCTTGGTATCAGGGTAATGTTGGCCTCATAAAAATGTTTGGAAAAGTTCTCCCTTCTTTTATTTTTTGGGAAGAATCTGAGAAGGGTTAGTATTCTTCTTTAAATGTTTGGTAGAATTCACCAGAGAAGCTGTCTAGTCCTGAACCTGTGTTTGCTGAGAGGTTTTTAATTATTGATTCAGTCTCCTTGCTAGTAATCAATCTGTTTAGTCTTGATAGGTTGTATGTTTCTAGGAATTTAACCACTTCCTCTGTTGTCCAACTTGATATATAATTGCTCATAGTAGTCTCATATGATCCTTTATATATCTGTGGTTATCAACTATAATATCTCCTCTTTCCTTTCTGGCTTTATTTGAGTCCTCTCTTTTTCTTGGCGAGACTAGTTAAGGGTTTGTTAATTTTGTTTACCTTCTCAAGGAATCACTTCTTAGTTTCATTAAACTTTCCTATTGTCTTTTTAGTCTCTGTTTCATTTATTTCTACTTTAGTCTTTGTTATTTCCTTCCTCCTCCTAACTTTGGGCTTCCTGTGTTCTTTTTCCTGTTCCATGTGGTGTAAAATTGGCTGTTTATTTGACAATTTTCTGGTTTCTTGAGGTAGGCATTTAATCACTATTACTCTTAGGACTGCTTTTGCTACAAACCACAAATTTTGATATGTTCATTTCCATCTGTATCAAGGTATCTTTTGAATTCTCTTTTAATTTCTTCTTTCATCCATTAGTTATTTAGTAGCATGTTGTTCATCTCCACAGGTCTGTGAATTTTCTAGTTTTCTTTGAGTAATTTCTAGTCTTATACCATTTTGGTCATAAAACATGCTTATCGTCATATTCAAATTTATTAAGACTAGTTTTGTGGCCTAACGTATGATCTATCTCAGAAAATGTTCCATGTGTAATGGAGAAGAATATGTATTCTGTTGCTTTTGGATGGAATGTTCTGTAAATATCTGTTAAATCTATCTAGTCTAATATGTTGTTTAAGGCCAATGATTCTTTATTGATTTTCTGTCAGGATGATCCATTAATGTAAGTGGGGATATTAAAGACTCCTGCTTTTATTGTATTGCCGTCTACTTCTCCCCTTTAGGTTTGTTAATATTTGCTTTATATATTTAGGTGCTTCAATGTTGGGTGTCCAAATATTTACAAATGTTATATCCTCTTGTTGGATTGACCCCTTTATCATTATGTAATGCTCTTTAAAACTAAATTCTTATTACAGTTTAGTTTTAAAGTCTATTTTGTCTGATATAAATATAGCTACCTCAGCTTTTTCTGGTTTCCATATTCATAGAATACCTTCACTTTTATTCTTTGTGTGTCCTCACATCTAAATGAATCTCTGGTATATAGCATACAGATAAGTCTTGGTTTTTTATTCATTCAGCCACTCTAGCTAGGTCTTTCGATTGGAGTATTTAGTCCATTTACACTTAATTATTGATAGGTATGTGTTTACTGCCATTTTTTTAGTTATTTTCTATCTCTTTTTGTAGTTCCTCTTTGTTTCTCTCTTCCTTTGTGGTTTGATGACTCTCTTTAGTGGTATGCTTATATTCCTTTATATTTTTTTTGTGAATATTTGTGTGTAAGGAAGGTCCATAAGTAACTTGAGGCCCCAGATTTCTAGGTTCAAGTTTTAAGAGAAAAATTTCCTCAGACATTTCCTACCTAATGTAGTTGAAGTGTCACCATGGCCATAGATATTTTCAATTTTATAAAATAACTGATTTATATGAAATAAGAGAATATTATCTACAGGAAATACCCATTTTATTATGCTATCAAACAATAACAATTGTGCAGCAATTCTTGTGGCCATTTTCACAAGATTCTAACTATTAACCTCCAAATTCTGTTTGAAAGGTCATTCAGGGAAAATACCAATGGCAACCTGTGCAATAATCTTATCTCTATGGATGCCTATTTGCATCTCTTTATTTCCTTCTTTCAATATGGTATTTAAATCATTTTTCAAAAGAGAAATTAGTTAAGGTTCTCATTAGGTTAAAACAGTCCATAGTACAGGAATAAATGGAATAAAACATCTTGAGTTCTGTCACAGGGGGTTAAAAAATTGCTTTTTAAGGAAAAGTGATCTTTCCATACTGGACTTGTGCTCAGCCACTACCTGAAGCCTCATTTTAGCAGTGAATTGCACTCTCCAGAGTCCTATGCCAACTCTGTCAGCAGGCATTCAATTAATTCAGTGTTATTAAATTAACTAACCAAATACATTTATTCTATGGGAGATAAAAAACAGAAACGAGAAACCATCAAATATACTGGACCTGGCAATCCTCCCACATCTACCATTATAATACTTGGTTTATTTGAGCAACTCACATTGACTCAGTTATTACACAATTTGTGTGCAGCTTTGTTATAGAATGAGTACCTCCATTAAACAAACAAGTCTCTGTAATATTCTAAATATTATTTTAGATATCAGAATTACAAAGATGAATTAAGTTAAATCTATCCTTCAAGAAGTTCACTACAAAGAGAAATATATGTATAGGTAACATTTCATTTCCATGCAGTAGAAAAATGAACAGAAGCAGACATGGGGTGCTGTGGGGGGTTAGGCATGACTCCCTTAAAAAAATGGAGCTTGAGTTGATTCTTAAGGGTGATGTCAGATTGATTCAGGAAGAAAAAAACAAAAATAAACAGTCCAGGCAACAAGAGAAAGGCATGGTTTGGGAACAGGGGGTGTAAGGATAATTTTAAGTAAATAATTTAAACCAGATCATGAAGTTCAGGGCAAAGTCAATGAAGCAAAAGAGATGATCACAACTTGTTTCTTAGCACAACTGGAAATATAGTAATTTTACTTGGTGTTTTCTCTGATTCTCCCACCTGCCTGAGCTAATTCTTACACATACTTTTCTAATTTCTTTACCAAGTGTTGTAAGGTCTTTGTGTTATAGGGGTCTTCAGTAGAGGTGGTTTCTCGATCTTCTCTCCTTTCCACAATGTCCTTTCTTCTTCATAGGAATTTTGTCTTCTCAGCCTAGCCCAAGAGCATGGCCCTATTGAGGGAAAGCCTCCTCTTCATTCTACTATCTAAACCAAATCAAACTGTTTCTGTAGTAACCAGCCCAGCTGTTCTCTCATCCAACAAGATGTGATTCCCTTACTCTTAAGGATTCAATTGTGAAAAATATTAGTGTATATATTAGTTATGTACATCCACATTTCCGTGCATCTTCTCATACCTTCCCCCATCTACAGAAATTTAGTTGTAAACAGTCACTGGAGTGTTATTAATTCTGTAGAGAATTAGAAACGACCAGAAGAGAACACACACACATACACACATTTCAACCACTCATATATATACATCTATATGTGTACACATATGCTATAATAAATTTATTTTATAAACTCATAAATATAAGCCCATAAATGCATATTTAATAAAAATTTAAATCAAGTTTGCTTTTTGGGTTTTGAGAGAGAGAGAGCATGCATGTGCACGCATGAACAGGGGAGGGGCAGAGAAAGAAGGAGAGAGAGAGTCCCAAGCATGCTCCAGGCTGTCAGCCCAGAGCCTGACATGGGTGTCAGTCTCACAAACCATAAGCTCATAATCTAAGCCAAGATCAAGAGTCAGACACTTAATCAACTGAGCCACCCAGGCACCCAAATCAAGTTTTCTAAAAATGTATAAAGACATGAAAACCGCTCATGATATATATTTAATTGAATGTGTTATACTACAAAACTGTTTTCCCCTAATTTTGCCTCTAGAAAGCATCACTCACACACACCCAGAAAAACATCCTCAAAGAGCAAAAGACTAGAAGGTAGAATACTATATCCCTAATTTCTGCATGTGTTTTCTGAATAGTTACTTTTGTGATTTTTAAATTTCTTTTTTCTTTGACTTTTCTTCTATTTCACAACTTTCCTATGATGAAAATATATTTTATTTAATTTCCAAAAGTAATGTAAACTTGAAACTGTAAAAAATAATCTAACAGCTAGAGATACTTGAGAATATGATCAGCACCAAGTGAGTGATTTGTCCATGGATTTTAGAAGAATCACCTTGGAATCCAGGACTGCTCTCTTCAAGGCCAGTTTTCCCTCTACACTCTGTTACTTCCTTTTGCATTATAAACATCTCATTCCTTTATCGGAACTTTGTCTTCCTCATCCTTCTCTTAGGTCAGCCATAGGTAGAAGAAAATATTGCTTCAAACTCACCCTCTGGTCAAAGAATATCTCCATATATTTTTATGTATTCTGATACAGACATTTATCTAACAGTTAAATTTTAGTAAAGAAAAAAACATCCCTGTTCATCAAGGATATTGGCCTGTACCTCTCTTTTTTTGCTGGGTCTCTGTCTGGCTTGGGAATCAAAGTGATGCTGGCTTCATAAAATGAGTCCAGAAGTTTTCCTTCAATTTCTATTTTTAGGAATAGCTTGAGAAGAATGGGTATTGTGTCTGGTAGAATTCCCCAGAGAAGCCATCTGGCCCAGGGCTCTTATTTGTTGGGAGATTTTGGATAACTGATTCAATTTCTTCACTAGCTATGGGTCTGTTCAGATTTTCTATCTCTTCCCATGTGAATTTTGGTAGTGAGTGTGTGTTTAGGAATTTGTCCATTTCTTCTAAGTTGTCCAATTTGTTAGCATATAATTTTTCATAGAATTCCCTGACAACTGCTTGTATTTTTGAGTGGTTGGTTGTAATAAGTCCATTTTCATTCATGATTTTGTCTATTTGAGTGCTCTCTCTTTTCTTTTTGAGAAGCCTGGCCAGAGGTTTGTCAATTTTGTTTATTTTTTCAAAATACCAACTCTTGGTTTCATTGATCTGTTCCACTGTTGTTGTTGTTGTTGTTGTTGTTGTTTTTGGGTTCTATATTGTTTATTTCTGCCCTGCTTTTTACTATTTTCTTCTTCTACTGGGTTTGGGGTACTCTTGTTGCTCTCTTTCTAGTTCCTTTAGGTGTGCTGTTAGATTCTGTACTTGCGCTTTTTCTAATTTCTTGAAATAGGCCTGGAGTGCAATGTACTTTCCTCTTAGGACTGCCTTTGCTGCATCCCATAGAGTTTGGATTATTGTATTCTCATTTTCATTTGTTTCCATATATGTTTTAATTTCTTCTCTGATTGCCTGATTCACTCATTTGTTCTTTAGTAGGGTGCTCTTTAACCTCCAAGTTTTTGGAGATTTTCCAGACTTCTTCCTATGATTGATTTCAAGTTTAATAGCATTGTGATCTGAAAGTGTGCATGATATGATCTCAGTTCTTTTATATTTATTGAGGGCGGCTTTATGATCTATTATGTGATCTATCTTGGAGAATGTGCCATGTGCACTTGAGAAGAAAGTGAACTCCATGGCCTCAGGATGTAGAGTTCTAAATATATCTGTCAAATCCATCTGGTCCAATGTGTCATTCAAATCTATTGTTTGTTTAGTGATTTCCTGTCTAGTTGATCTATCAATTGCTGTAAGTGGATTATTAAAGTGTCCTGCTATTAGCACATTCTTGTCCATAAGATTGTTTCTGTTTGTGATTGTTTTATGTATTTAGGTGCTCCCATATTTGGTGCGTAGACATTTATAATTGTTAGCTCTTCCTGCCTTATCATTGGGGAAATACAATTCAAAACCACACTGAGATACCACCTCACGCCAGTCAGAGTGGCTAAAATGAACAAATCAGGAGACTATAGATGCTGGCGAGGATGTGGAGAAACGGGCACCCTCCTACACTGTTGGTGGGAATGCAAACTGGTACAGCCCCTCTGGAAAACAGTGTGGAGGTTCCTCAGGAAACTAACAATAGAACTCCCCTAGGACCCAGCAATAGCACTGCTAGGAATTTACCCTAGGGATACAGGATTGCTGATGCATAGGAGCACATGTACCCCAATGTTCATAGCAGCACTCTCTACAATAGCTAAAACATGGAAAGAGCCTAAGTGTCCATCAACGGATGAATGCATCAAGATGTGGCTTATCTGTACCATGGAATACTACATGGCAATGAGAAACAATGAAATCTGGCCATGTGTAGCAACATGGAAGGACCTTGAGGGCGTTATGCTTAGCGAAATAAGTCAGGCAGAGAAGGACAAATATCATATGTCGCAACTTGAAGGTGTTATGCTGAGCAAAATAAGTCAGGCAGAAAAGGACAGATACCATATGTTGCACATATAACTGGATTAGGAGGAACTTAAAGGAGGACCATGGGGGAGAAGAAGGGGAAAAACAGTTGACGAGAGGGAGGGAGGCAAGCCATGAGAGACTTTTAAATGCTGAGAACAAACTGAGGGCTGTTGGGGGCAGGGGAGAGGGGAAGGGGATGATGGGCATGGAGGAGGGCACTTGTGGGGATGAGCACTGTGTGTTATATTGAAACCAACTTGACAATAAACTATTTAAAAAATCTATAAATAAATCAATTTATAAATAAAATTATTTTAGATTTTTGAAAATAGTACTGGGTGTAAAATAGGGTGGTATAATTTCAAATAAAACGGGACACCTGGGTGGCTCAGTCACTTAATCATCGGACTTCAGCTCAGGTCATGATCTCATGGCTCATTGGTCTGAGCCTTGTGTTGGGCTTTGTATTGACAGTTCAGAGCCTGAGGCCTGCTTCAGATTCTGTGTCTCCCCTCTCTCTGCCCCTCCCCTTCTCATGTTCTCTCTCTCTCTCTCTCAAAAAAAAAAAAAACAAAAACATTTTAAAAACCTTTTTTAATTCCCTGTAAATAAAATGGAAGTCATTTAAAAATGTTCAATGTGTTATCCTTCAAAAGACACAGGTGTGCCTAATTAAAAAGACAGATTTAATAACTGCAGTGATTTTGTTTGTTTATTCATTTATTTATGTAATTTGACCTTAATGCCAATAACAATTCAGTTTGGCTTTACATTGAAGACCAATACATTTTTGGACCATTTCCTAAGACAAAAGTACTTTGGGCAATAAACTTTGGAACCTAACAAATGACATTTAGTACTGGAATTAACACAGATGGACGAGAGCAGACCTGCCATGTAAGGTAGTTGGGGTTGGGATCTTGATTTTCTTTGAACTTAGGTAGGTGGAAGCTTCCAGTTCCAAAGTTCTTTGTTTGAAGACTTTGTTTCTGCTTGTCAGTGTCCAATCTTGATATCATTTCAGGTCACTCTTAGCTGGGGGCCAGCTCTTTTCTTCCTCAGTACTTTGTCTGTTCTGTAACATTATTTCCTTGAATGACCTTGTCCTTCTCATTCACTGACTCTCCAGACTTTAGGACTGGAAGGAATAGAGATCATCTTGCCAGAGTTTCCCCAATGTATTTCTAGTTAAATTCCCTTTAATAAATTTGTATGCCATATGATTTTACATCTGGAAACTGTTAAGATACCCTCTCTCCCTTCAGTTAGGTTGGTATTTCTTGATTAATTACTAGAATTCAAGTTCTTTTTGTATCTACATGTTTTTTCCTACTCTATCTCATAAATTTTTATATATACTTTCCTCCAAAATGGTATGGGTTCAATGCTGATTGAGAATCATTGATATAATTCTTTAATTTTATACATCTTTTAAAAAATTAGCCAATTAGTAGTTTGCCCAACACTAAATAACCACTTATGAAAGGTACAGAACTAGGACCTGAGATTTGTTTTCATTCCAATATTGGATCTCTGAAATAAAACATGGTCAGAACTAATGCCTCCTTGCTTCTTGTTCAACTTTCCCATACTGTTCTTGAATATTACCTCCAACTTTTACATCCTAATCACTCCAAAAGCTGACATCCCACCAACATGACCACACAATTATGACTGTAGAAGTAGATCTAGTCCCTGAGATGACAGGGACTAGATGACAATAATTGAACATGCTGTCACCAGAGTCTAGAAGCCATTAAAACCAGCACATACTTACTTAGCAACTACTATGGACAGTTCGCCATTGGTTAGTTATTATGAAGATCAATACTCCTTTAGTGAGCACCTTTTATGCATTGGGCCAGTTCCTGGAAATATAGCTATAAACCCTATAGGAGTTAGCTTAAGTTTTATTTGGAAAAGGTTTCCCAATCTAATTCATTTTTCATGTAATTACAAAGAAAGTAAGGCCACCTTTTTTCTCCCTCTGTCTTTCTCATCTCCACAACACTGATGTGTACTGTAGTCAAGATAGGTTAAGTAGTGACTTACTGGTTTTAATTCATTTTATCTCTGGCCTGTCTCCTTATCAGTAACATGAAGGAGTTGAGAAAACTTATCTCAAAGGTCCTAAAAACTTTAATGTTCTATAATGCTATTTAATAGAAATTCTACACTTGAAGAGCCCTTTTTGGAGTTAATCATCTGACAAATATTGTTAGGGAGCAAACAATACGCTAAGCTCTTGTCATTTTTTCCATAAGTCATAACCAAGATTATCAAATGACTCATGAGACTAAGTGTTTGCCTTGACAGTCAGTATAAATATCCACACACACAGTAAATTTTGCACTATAATGTGAAGAGCCCGTAGCCTAGAGGTGATGTAAGTGATATAAACTCTTTCTAGAGACTACTCCACTCTATCCTGACACTTCTCATTTAACTGAAGATTACCAAGAAGATTTCTCATAGTCAAGCCTATCCCACAGATAAATAAAGTGAGAGATTTGCACCTGGCATCCCACCAGCCTGAGTTAGAGCTAAGGACTCTAGCTCACACATCTTTACAATTAATAACACATCCTCTCATCATCTACACACCAACCAGCTTATTATTAACCAGAACAATAGCCTGAGTGGAGACTATGATCCATATAGTCAA
Organism: Hyaena hyaena; assembly: GCF_003009895.1. NCBI lineage: Eukaryota > Metazoa > Chordata > Mammalia > Carnivora > Hyaenidae > Hyaena > Hyaena hyaena. The sequence goes on along the minus strand of NW_024081682.1, from coordinate 32,477 downwards.
CCAGAGTTTCTTTTCAAAACAACTATTTCATCTCATGTCAATAACCTTTCTACACTGAAGGAAGGAAAATAATTTTGGCATCCATTTAAATGAAAAATGTGGTTACTATCTGTGGTATACAGCTTCTAAGACAGACACCAATGACCTCCTGCCATCCATACCCTTGTGTAATCCCTCCTCTTGAGTGTAATTCTGGGCTGCTTGACTCACTTCTGATTAAGAAAACAGTAGAACTGACAGGATGTCAATTCCAAAGCTAGTTTATAAGAGGACTGTGGCTTCTGCACCTCACATCCTACCCTCTTCCTTTTCCCTCTCTCTCTCTCTCTCTCTCTCTCTCTCAGAACCCTTGTTCTGAACGAAGTGAGCTCTCATTCTCTGAGTAACCCTGGAGAGGTCATTCTGTCAATGAGCTGGTAACTCCAGCAACAGCTACTAAGGACCTCTGGCTTGCCAACTGCCATGTGAGTGATCTCAGAAGCAGATTCTCCCCAGGTCAGGTCTGGAACTGAAGGCAGCCCCGGAGCGCACTCTCGGCATAGCCTGTGAGAGACTCTGGGCAACAGGCAACTAGCTAAGCTGTACCTAGATTTCTAACCAACAGAAACTGAGATAATAAACATGTTTTAAGTCACCAATTTGAGGGCAATTTGCTATGCAGCAATAAATAACTAAAACTTCTGCCAGTTACCAGTGTGACCACCCAATTTTACTAAGGGTGGCTTAGTCTTCTAATCTAAGAGGAACTATTTCATGCTCTCATGTTTGCCATCCTCTTTTCAGCAGCAATGGAGCATCATAAATGGTTCACGGCTGCCCCAGTGTATCTCTTGAAGTGGAACACCCTGGCACCATGTGCCAGCAGGGAGCTAGCCAGCCCATTGTCAACTATGGTAACAGAAATCCCATCTAAAGTATTCTCACTTCCTCAAACTCATGTTCAAGCAGAGCTTCTGAAGTTCCTTCTTGGCAAACATTTCTCCTACTGCTTCTTTAGTCAAATAATCGCATTTGCCCTGGGGTAATCCCATGCTGTGCCAGCCGCCCAGCTTGCCTCTCTAGAGCCAGTGCCCACTTTAATAGCTGAAATATTTCCTTCATTCCTTTGGTTTGTTTCTGGCTTCTAAAACAGAATCTACATAAAACAAAAATACAGCTATTTCACCATTTGTCAGCACTTCAAGAACAGAGAAATACAACACTTCTTATAAAATTATACAAAAAAGAAAGGAAAATGATAAAATGATTTCTCAGGATAGCAAAGTCATACAGACCCAGGGGAGGCACACTCTACATGTTCATAATATGGTCAAAAAAGGACAGAATTAGGGCTTTGGAAGAATGTAAAGAAATATTTGAACATTTTATCAGAATGACCAAGTAGGGCTTTAATGATCTAAACTCCCCCAAACAGTGCCCAGACCTAAAAGTCTGTGCTAGTGTTCAATAACCCATTACACTCACTGGTAAGAATTTATACTCATCTATTCTGATTTTGTGGGCAGGTATCAGGCCATAAAAGCTTATGAGAGAAAGGTTCATGTGTGACACTAAGGATGCTGGGGTTTGGATTCAGAAAAGCAAAAAACCTGGCCATACTAAAGATGAGAGTTCAGTGATAAAGTCCTAAAAGGGGCAGGCAGGACTGTATTGTTCATCTAATTTACCTAGTTAGGGGTAACTAATGTTGACTCAAAAATGTTTATCTTCTATATTCCATGCCATATAAATTAAAAAAAAAACATGTTTTACACCTTCCCCAATGGATTCTGGCCAAAACTACAGGACACATTAAAAATATGATAAGATTAAGCTAAGAGCAGCATATATGGCATCACAACTGCCTTGGTGATCTGAACCTAATAGTTATGGTTCCTACAAAGCTGAATTAGATGTTACAAAGAAAAATTAAGGTCTGCCCTTATAGGCTGCCTGGTTAAGGCATTTTTCTCTGTATGTAGATTTGTCTCCATGTCTTGGGACAAATTTAGGAACTCACCTGAAATTATTATTTGATGAATCTTACCATTCCTACAATTAGAAGAAATGTATTTAAATCCTCCATTCTCTCCCCAGAATCCTGATGACAGACTATAAGAAATCAGATAGTTTGCTCTTGCTTATTGTGCCCTCATCTGTAATTTTGAGGAGTAGTGGTAGGCAGGGGTGTATGACTGAAGATAGGACCACACTGCCAAGCTAAGCAGGGTGGATTATATGAAGTTAGTAGAAAAAGAAATCACAGGCAGATCACAGATCCAGTCTTTTTTAGTCAGTGCTTCTTCTGGTATATTACAGTTTCTTGGGAAGGGGAACACTTTATAGTCCTCTTCCAAATAAAATTCAATTCTCAATGATGAGCTTCCACAGAGTCTACCTGGTAAAACATAGGGAGTGCTGAACTATGAACCCAGAGAATGGAGGCTGCTGATTCAGTAGTGCTCCCTGCAATATGCTACCCTGGGTTTCTGAACATCAGTCTTATGACACATAAGATGACAATGTTAATTTTATGTGTCTATGTATCTCAAAAGGTTTGCTTGAAGATTAATGTAAAAGGTGCTTGGATACTCTACTATATGAATGTATTAGCCTCATCATAAATATTTAGAAGGGACCTAAATAAGTAACAATGGACAGGGGTGGGTCAGCATTTCTAATTACTACCTGTTTCAGAGATCCCTCTTTTATTTCTATTGTCACAAGTCATTATTTCCAGAAAAGTCCATTTCATCTTAAGAGCTCAGAAGGTTCCTTGCAGTACCGCATTCTCATATATATTCTATATCTCTTTCTTGATGCCTAAAAATCCCCAGCAATGCCTTTCATTCCACAGTAAGCACTTGGCTTTGTTGCCCCTAGGGAGATAATGCAGTAAGTAATTCAAATCCACTAGAAGCTGGGAATGACTGAGTGCTCTTCCTTGCCTGAGAGGGAGCTCTGATGGTACGCAGAGAAAGAAGAGGACACCAGGGAGCTTTTCCTCATGTAGGAAAAGTGAGGACTGGGTTGGGTTGATGGGAAATTCATGGCAATTTTACCCAAGAATATCATGCATTAGTAAAACCAGAATCTGACACCAGATATTGCCTTAGGGATGTTCATATACTTCCATTTCAAGTCTAAGAGAGCAAAGAGGACAAATTCCAAATTCACGAGACAATATTGGGAATTTTGTCTCTATAAAGGATTATAACTAGGAGTTCAGTTATGCAGAATTTTGGTAAATACTGAAGGGACCATAATTGCAAATATTAAATTCAGGGAGCTAACCTTAGGGTAATAAGGATAGGCTTTTTAAATTTGGTAAGTAGTTAATTAGGAATCCAGATTCCCAAAGATCACAGATTCAGAAGGTATGCACTTTATAAGCTCAAACTGCATCCTAGTGTAGAGGATGAACCATCTGTTTTTATCCTGCTTGGGGCCCCAGGAGTTTACTGTAGTGGGAAAGATACTGGGGGCTTGAGAAGAATCCTCCCATAACAGAGGCAGGAACTTAGAGGCAGGACAGCAACCCACTTTCTCTCCATCAAACCCTGCAGGATGTAAAATTTTGAGTGAAGATATGAACCAAGGGATCAGGATTGAGATAATCCCTTTCTACCTGTGAAAGCACATCTGTGCCTGTCAATTTGGGGTGGTTGCCTAGGCTGCAACTGTAGGGATACAACCACAGGAGGATTAGATCTGAGTTACTAGGCAAACCACATAATTCCTTAACAGCCTGAGGACCGAATCATACTTCTTATTGGAGTAAAAGCTCTCCAGGGCATAATCAAACCTGTGGTTTCCCCAGGAGGTCTCAGCTTCTCTCTCTGCCAGCCCATGTCCTTGGAAGCTACAAACTTTTGTTGATTGGGGAAAGACTGGGGGTGTTAGTGTGCCCAACGCACCCCCAGCATAGCCTACTGGAGAGGAAGAGGCTCATCTTTCAAGTCCTTCTGCCACTCCCTCTGCAACAGAGCTAGTTTGGATGGCCTCAGGATTTACTTCCTGGCTGTAACTTCAAAGCCTAGATGAATGCTTGATTTAGAGCTCTAAGCCCTCCATGTTTTCTATTTATTATTATTATTATTATTATTAAAAAATAAGGGCAAATCAGTCACCTGTTTATGTATGTCCTGTGACCACAAACTCACTAGCTTAAGTATCACACGAGGCTGTGCTTGCACAAGAGGGGGTAGGGGCTTGCCACAGGGCTCCAAGCCCAAGGGGGGCTGATTCAATCCCATGGGGTAAAATGCCTCTGAAGCATATGAGAGGCAGCAATATTTCCTCATTTCTGGTGGGCAGTTGCACTTGTTTGGTAGGAAATGGCTGCTGACCACACAACTGTTTGCTATATTAACACATTCTGAGAATACAGAACACAATTGTGATTCAGAGGATTCAGGGGAAGCTTCAAGGAGCCAGGAAGCTTGAACCAGGGCCCAGGCTCTTATTATTCAACCAGGCTATCAAATGGCATGGCAAAATTCAAGCATGATGTATCTGCAGGTCTTTGCCCCAGATTGGAGCTCAGTGTATTTCTTAAAGGTAAGTAAAATTGAAAATTGCTTCATTTTCTGTCTTCTTCATAGGTGACACAAAAAAGTATGAGCTAATGAGGAGTAAAAAAGGAGGGCAAACAAAAGCACAGAAAGTAAAGAAAAAGAAAAAATAGCAAAAAAAATTAGCAAAGGGGTGTCTCGTTTTAGTTTCTCTCAAAGTATGGCTTAAAACAGGTCCACGTGCTACACTGAGGTGGGACCACCAGTGAAGGGAAGAGAGGAAGCAGGAAGATGCAGGGGAGTGGGCTGGGACTGGGTCCAGCCTAGCTTAGCAGCATGAACTGAACCATAGAGGTGGTCTCCCCTTAAGGCAGGGGACTAGCTCTTTATACCCTAGTGTCAGTCAATCATTAGCTGAGCTTACTGGAAAGGGGCAAGTTGGGTCATAACCTTCAGGCTGATTCTTCCTGCTGAGGACAGTTCTCTGGAGATGGGGCAGCTGTGAGCCCTCGGCAGCTAGCATTCACAGCAGTTAACAGATGAGTGAGCAAGCCAGTAAAGGGTATCTGGACACCAACAGTATCTACTCCTGGGGCCTAATGGAGTGAGAGCCAAAATTTATTCTCATTGCCATAAGCGCCTATTCATCTCTCATTTATTAATCCATGTGGGCTAGAGCAGTGGAACATTGGTCCCTTGGGAAGTTGCATCCAAATCTCCCAAAAAGTAAATACAGATGCTAAAGCACTGCTCTCAGATATTAGGTTTCAGGACATTTCTGGGATGAGATTCGTGAGTGTGCTTTAAAAACAAACAAACAACAAAACCCTTCCTTAAAGTCGAGTAATTCCACTTCTAAATATATACTGTGAGCAAATCGTCCACAGGTACATAAGGAGATAGGGCCCAAGGAAGCGTGTTGAAGTTCTGCTTGTGATAGTAAAAACTGAAAACACCCTGAAGGCCCACCAATGGGGAAATAGTAACATCAACCACAAGGCAGTCATTCTATTGAGCACGATGTATCAGTTTACATAAATGAACTACACCTCGTAGACCCACACCGATCAATATAGAAAACCTCAAACTGAATGAAGAAAGCAAAATTCAGTACAGTGTAAACAATATAGTACATGTAGATAACATGTTTAAGTATACAGACAAAACACTTTATGTATTCTTCACATATATGTACATATGTAAAATTTTTTTCAACTATAAGATTGCATTTATTTCTTTAAGAAGATCTTCAAAAGAGACTATAATAAGATGCAAACAAGTATTACCTGAAATGTGATCTTATCAGGTGTGTCTTCTTGAATATATTCTCTAATATAGGATAGTCCTTTACTCCATCACTCTCCTCTCCTAACTTTGCCTTCATTTATATATATATATATATGTGTGTGTGTGTGCGTGTGTGTGTGTGTATAGACATACATATATATATATATCTTCATTGTTTAGTTTATCTGCTTTATATATTTTCATATCTCCTCCACTAGGTTATCAGCTACTAGAGGGTTGGAGTTTTATTTCACTGCTGTTTAGAACAGAGCCTGTCACATAGCGACCTCTCAGGAAACATTCACTAAACAATTTGAGTGGCTGAATGAACTATCAGTTCTGATTGTGGATACACAGTTATTTTACCTATGACAGATAACAGGCTACAGACTGCAAGTTTGGCTCTAAATATAATCACAGGAGAACTATGCTAAACCAAGCAATTAATTAGTTAAGTTTTAGATTTGGTCCTTAGTAATCAAATGGCTTCAGTGAAAAAGCAAACCAAGCAAATGAAAACCCTCTCTCTCTCATACACATGCACACATGCACCCCCCATAACCAAGAGTTCAGTCATCTTGGGCCATAGCACTTGCAAATAAGATGAGTAGACACACGACCTTCTCTACCCTCACACCTGCCTCTAGTTATAAAGCTAATCTCAGTAAGTGGATCCAGCAGTGGGATAAAAGAGATTTTTTTCACTGAGTAAGAGATGGCACTGGATTGAAGTGTTTGTCACTGAGTCATTTAGAATGGATTATTTAAAGGACAGAAAAGCATTCCACAGAGTTTACCTTATTGGAAGTACTTATAGAGCAGTAAAAGGACATGAAATCACAACAAAAAGTAAAAAATTTATGCAAAACACTTTTTAACCTTTTAAAAATATTTTCAAACTTTTAAAATGTTTTTATTATTTATTTTTGAGAGAGAGTGTGAGAGGGGGAGGGGTTGAGAGAGAGGAAACACAAAATCCGAAGCAGTCTCCAGGCTCTGGCTGTCAGCACAGAGCACAACATGGGGCTTGAACTCACAAACCATGAGTTCATGACCCAAGCAGAAGTCAGATGCTTAACTGACTGAGCCACCCATGCAAAACATGTTTTAAAAGTTGTTGGTGAAACTAGTTAGATTTCCCACAGCACATGGGAGAGTAGATTCTGGGTCTATAATTTGTCACAGAAAAAAATAAAAATATATAAATATGACCACTCTTCCAACTACTACCCCTTTTTCTTTCATTTCAAATTAAGTTCTTCTCATATATGTCTTACAATTTTTCACAGCACAACAAATGCCTCAGTGACTCCAGTCCTGAATTTGAGGGAAGAGTTCTATTAAACATTTTTAGAAATGTAAAAAGAAAAGCAAAAACTGCCAGCTATTTAAAAATGGCATTTGTTTTCTTTATTAAGATGGTCTCACTGTTTACATCACTATGTAACGAGTTACCAGGTGCATAGCTGGATTTACATTTCAAAAAATAAATGTCAGAGTCCCATGAAATAAAAATTTTAGGTCAACAGTGTCTTTAGCAAGCAGGAAAAATGGCAAGTTGTTATTTATATATTCTATTAAGAACCCAAAAGGAAAAAATAAGCTAGAGAGAGGAGAAAGGTGGAGGGACTACTGATTTCTAACCTTTAAACCTACAAAGATTCCTTTTTGATATCCAAACCCCTACCATCAACATAGATCACATGTTTACACACACACACACACACACACACACACACACACACACAGTGGGGGTGCCTGGATAGTTCAGTCAGTTGAGTGTCCAACTCTTGATTTCGGCTCAGGTCATGATCTCATGGTTCATGGGTATGAGTGCTATGTCTGGCTCCACACTGACAGTGTGGAGCCTGCTTGGGATTCCCTCTCTCCCCCTCTCTCTCCCCCTCTTTCTCTGCCCCTCCTGCACACACATACCCTCTCTTTCTCTCTCAAAATAAATAAGCTTAAAAAAATAATTGTCTATTTTTCTTGCACCTACCACTTTCTCAAGATGTTGAATTGTGTTCAACAACAACATCCTCCAAAAAATGTAATGATACTCTGATTTCTGAGTCTACTTGATCTCTAAAAGTGTTTTATTTCATACAGTTTAAAGAAAAAACAAGGAGGATTCCTTAGGTATATATCTTCTAGAAACACTAGGTTGGTATTCAACATATTTCTGTATTCCATGACTTCTCCAAACCTTTAATTCGCTAAAGTGTGCTGTGAAGCACAAGACTGAAACATAATACGGAGTGTTTCTCCAACCTATTCCTACAGAGAACTATTTGTTACTGGAGCCTGTCTGGAGAGAGTGTGCCATAGACCACACTTTAGGAAACACAGACTTAGAATCAAACCAGTAGCTTGAATCATACTTTGAGCAAAAAATGTTTCTCTAATCACATATATGGATGCTTTCCTCTTCAAATTCAGACTCCCCTATGCAAATTTGAATAGAGGTTATAATGCAGAAGCAGGTTGAAACCAGCTACTCCTTGGGCTTGTCAAATACTGAATCCCCCTGTGATTAGCAAAGGATTTCTTCAATATCTAAACTGCTTTCCCCCTGGAGCAAAATATATGTTGCTAAATCATAGATAAACATTGCTTAATAATGGCTGATGCTGTACAGCTAAATTTAAGCACTTTTTAGCTACATAAATGCATCTTGCCCCCAACAACAGTGATCAAGCCAGGAAGCTTCCTTTGAACTTTAAATTAACTTACATTTCAAAGAGTTCAAGAACATCTCCCAACCCAACATCCCTGAGGTCTGAAGCTCTAAATGGGGCCAGTGACTCTCTGAAGGCGCCCTCTGACCCAGAGCTCTGTTTCCTTTAGATACTGAAGTCCAATAAAGTCACTTTATAGCCACAGAGGAAATGAACAGGCTGTTGTTCTCAAAGAATGTGAAGGCCTCACCTGTGCCCTGGAGATAGGAGCTTTATGAGTCCCGGGGAATAGGAACAGCCCCGGATGTGAGCTTTCTCCAGAGAAACAAGTTGATCTGAAGTTTTTCCTGATGAGTTGGAAACCATGCCACATGTCATTCAGTACTTATTTCGTTGATGGATTTTATATTCTCTGGTGTCATTTAGCAATTTCATGAGAGCAACACAATGCACTGAGAAGCAATAAAAACATTCTTCCAGTTCCTTGAGGTATGAGTCATCTTTACTATCTAAACCTTTGATCAAAGCCTGAATAGAAAGGACAATATATACTTTTTTCCCCCTGACGTCGAAGGGGTGCTTCCATTCAGGAAAGAAAGATAGTTAGGGATATACTAACACTCAATATGTGGTTTGATTGCACTTTCTCTCACTTGAGTTCCTGTGTGTACTATTGGATTGAACCACAGGTTTGTGAGAATTCTATCAATTCCTAAAAGAGGCATGATGGCATTAACTAGGCCATCTACACAGTTTGCATGCATTTTAGAAACAGCAATAATATTTCATACTTAGTAGGCATTTATTCACTATCAGACCCTGTTCTAATTACATCACATGTATTTATTTGTTTTATATGTATAGAAGCCCCATGCCATAGGTATGCTAGATGGTAGAAAACAACTACAATTCTCCACTTTTCCCTGTAGCCTCCTTGCCTCCCTACAATGTGACTTTGTAATTTTGTGACCCTGCTGCACCAAGTAGAGTTAGTATCCTTACTTTCTGAATGTGAGTTCATTCCCTTATGGCTCTGTCGCCAACCAGATCTACCTTGTGATCTACAAGGTAGCTGGCCTAGGGTGGCCTCAGCTGGGATGGCTCCAGGCTGACTAGCTCAGCTTATTCACGTGGACAGGTCTAAGAGCATGAATGGAAGCACAAGACATTCTTGAGGTCTAGGCTCAGAGCTGGGACAACAATATTTCTCCTACAAGCTGTCAGACCAAGAAAGTCCTAACGGCCAGCCCAGATTTAAAGAATGAACAAAGCCTTCACCTCTTGATCGGAGGAGGTGCAAAATCACATTGCAAAGGGCATGAATATAGGAAGAGCCATTTTTCCCTAGGTTTGGTATGACCACGAGGATACATATTGCTATCATCTAGAAAAGTAAGAAGTGAACTAGTTATGAATGAATCCATATATCATCTTTTGTTCAGTTGAGATAAGGATACTATCTATTATGTACAATCTTGTACATACTAATCCATGGGCTAAAACTATGATATTTTCAATTCAGTCATCCAATAATTGACACTATTTATTTTCTCCTTCACACAATCACTTTCTTCACTTACATGGCAGACTTGAGTAAAATTCATCACTCACCATCTAATAGGTATAGTGAGTATACCACTCCAAAGAGTACTGGACAAAACAATATCTGGGAAGCAGATGCCTCCATTTCAGAAGAGAAAAATCTGATGCAGGACTTTTTAATGAGGCCACACAGATTAGAATTACCTCAAGAATATTTTCAAAACTACTCCCTACCCTCATTCTGAGATATATTTTCACTTACATGAGAAGGAAAATAGACACAAGCACTTATGTTTCAAATACTCAGATTATTCTAATATGCTTCCCCCCCCCCCTTATTTTCCTCAGTTAAGAATAACTGTTCTAGGAATATGACTGAGTTTTTCAAATCCCCTTGATAAGGCAACATCATTATGGCAGTAAAATTAGAACTACATATGTTAATACAAGTTCTGACATTTTATAGTTGTAAGATGTTGAAGAAGTCACTTGATCTTTAAGAGCCTCAGTTTCCTCATCTCTAAAATGGGAATTATAATCTGCTCATCTCAAAGGCTCAAATGAGTTAATTTAAAGAAAAAGGAAATGCTCTGTGAAGTGTAAAACTCTAAACAATGTGGAGCCATAGTTATCATTAACTATATACCCTAATTTCACAAGAGCTCTGACACTTAAGTCTAGAACATTCCATATAAAACAGTCTAGATTGAATCCTCCTATTTCGTGACATGTTTTAGTCATTTGTCTTTCTTTTGATCTCTCTGAATGAAACTTTCAAATATGACTAATTCATCTTCCTTAATATATGCCCACAGTATTGGAAATATGCTCGAGAGCTAGAAACAGGCTAAAAGCTGAAGGGGTCAGTCATTTTGCTGTTACCGTGCCATTGGGAGTCCATTATTTACCACAAGAATTTGGCTTTGTGGTTATGTGGCAGAACGGCTTAATTACTTGTGGTGGTTATGTACGGACATGTTTGAAAAAACAATTTTAGAGGAAAGAAAGCTGGTAACAACATGTATGTTGTGGGAGAAGGGCTTTCAAGGCAACAATTGCTTTAGATAGTTGCTTTCCACAGAGGAGTAGGATTTGACTGATGGCACAAGATGGAGAGGAAGCTGATCAGAAGTTATCAGCTTCTCAGCTTTGTGAACATATATGCACTCCTGAGTTATAATAATCCAGAATATGTATGAACATCAAGTTGCAAGACAGGGTATTTGATTGTACATGCATGGAATACCCTTAAATTTCACAAGCCATATGTAGGAGAAGTTACCACTAGTTGGGGAAGCTGGGATTCTTGGCCAAGGTAGCAGCAAGAACACTCATGGCACACAATTCCAGGAGAATCATCCATATTATGGACTGTGTGACAGCTGTGGGTGAAAGAGATACTTTGTGTATTTACACAAAATGATGGATAACTGCCACATTTTAAGTTGCCATTCCATTTGAAGTTCTTGAATGGTAAATTTTTGACTTAGAAGAAACCTTTCCTCTTCTTGCTCATGTTTTTGTTTTGAGCAGCAGGCAGAAGTTTATTAGAGTATAAGATTAGAAAGGAAGAGTAGTAGGAAAGCTCTCTTTACAGAGAGGGGATATTCGAAAATGAATGCCCCTCTTCTTGCTCATTTTAGAGGGGACAACACAGAGACTCAGAAAGGTCATACATCAATTGAATCCAGGACTCAGATTTGGATTGTTTTGTTCTTTTGTCAACATGTCTCAGGAAATCATGGTAACCACTCAACTGGGCTATTTCCTAATCCCCTTCTGCTAGGAGTGCCCCTGTGTTTGCTCATTATAGTGTTGATGGCTTATTTCACTTCCATATTTAGGGGGCCCTTGGGGACTCTGAGAGCGACTTTTCAGAAGCCATATTTATGCATTACCCAAGAGGGAAAGGCCTGCAGTGTCTAAAACGGTTATAAAATGTCTGTGCGATTTGAGTGGGGTCTGCTCTTTTCTTTTTCCTTTTCCTCTGCCTTGTTTCATTTTATGACCACTGGCAAACTGATGCTGGAACAACAGGTTGAAATGCCTTTCAAGCGCTTTGATTACCATCATGAAATCAAAGTGCTTTTTGGCCTTGAGTAGACATAATGTCTGAGAATTATTATAGTCAGTCTTTGCTCGTGATTCAGTGAAGCTCCCCAAAGTTGCAGTAAGCACCACAGCAACCTTCCCAATTCACAGCCCAGCAGACATGCAAGATTCCTTGGAGTATCTTTAAGATCTTGGATCCTATAAAACAGCTCCCCCTCATAAAAGCACACACAAACTTACCATTGTTGAGTGTTTTTTAAATAGAATCAGGAACAAATCTGTGACCTTGTGGCCCTGAGGTGGGAACACTATCTATAAAGTTGCCCAGACATTCTGCCTGTCAGTAGGACATTTTCATTGAACGTAGGTATAAAAAAAGAAGGAGCCAGGATAGGCCAAAATTTTTTACATGCCACAGCTCACTTTATACATTTTAAACCTTGTTAACATTTGCTAACAAGAAAGTTAAGAACTTTGAGCTATAAAAATAGGAATGTCTTGCTAACTAAATAAATATATGTGTGGACCTTGGTTTCTGCTCCCTGCTCTGGACTGACTTGTGATCATGAACAAGGAAGAAGGAAAAAAAAAAAGGAGCCTAGCTTTGCCTTGTAAAGCCTCTAATAAGTCCTTGGAGTTTTCTTTCCTTGCATGTTTCTCAGAGTTCCTGTTGATTTTATCCTTTGAAGAATTCAAATTCACGAGTCATTTAGCTGTTGACCAACAGTTGGGTTTCGAGGATTCTTAAAGCATTTAGGTTTGCCTTTATAAATTAGCAACATCACACTATGAATGTGGAAACAGCAGAGATAAGTAAGCACTGACCAAATGAGATGCTTTAACTTTTGGAAGAAGAATCACATGGGCATCACTTTCTATCAATGTTCATCTGTATAGATTTTCTGGGGGCTTATAAAACCATTTCCTCTTTTCAGTTTCCTGCTTCCCACTCTGGCCTCTGTCACTTACTTTTGGTAAACAGCTTCCTTGCTGGATAGCAAAGAGCATGACTGCTTTCTTTAGAATAAAGAACTCATGAGTTTCCACTGAGAAGGTAAAGCACTTGCTCTCTCTTTTGACATCTATTCCAAGGTTCAAAGGCCCAAAGGAAGGTAGTAAGCTAGAGGTTTAAAAAATAAGTAAATTTATGGCAAAACCAGAGACAGTTCAAGGGAATGCATCTTTGGTGGCAAATTGCTGTGCTGGCTGTCAACTAGCTCAGTCATAAAAGGTAATTTCCCAGACCTCACTTCTCTGAGCTGGGAAAAACAGCCTAGTCCAGGGCAGTACCAGAATTCTGGGATCTTCAGCAGTGCAAAAGCTTTCAATTCACAGATGCTTCTAGCCCTTACCATAGACAAAGCAGTTGAGGTACCATTATCTCTATTCTGTTATGTGAAGAGACAGGCTCAGATGTGAAAACTGACCTCCCAAGGCCACACAGATAATAGGTCTCTGAGCTAGTGCTGGAACCCAGGCTGTAGGCTCCAGAGTCCTTGCTTTAAGGCCTCCTCAGGCACCATGAGAGAGAGAATGTTGCCTGGTCTCCATTCATCAGCCAAGCAGAGTGTCTCAGAGGTCCACCATCTAAGCTTTTGTAACCCCTAAATCCAGTATCTGAGCTTTTTCTCTCTACAGCTTTGCTTCTTCCTATTATATTCCCCACAAGATGACATCCTTGCCTTCATCCCCTCCTTTCCCAGCCTTCCCCTAGCCCTTGTGGGGCCAGACTTCAGCATTTTCTTCTGCTCTATTCTCATTAATCCTCTCTTCTCTCTGATGCTTTGGCTTTTGCAAACAAAATCCCATCCCCCTTAAAGTCTCTTCCTGCCATCCATTTTGCTGCAGCCCCTACTGTTGCAGAGATCGAATGGGGGAATGTGAGAGTAGAAAGAGGAAGATTTCCCAACGAATTCCAGCAAATAGTACTTTCCCCATGTAGATATCCTGGCTCTGTGGCCCCATAATTCACCACCAGATCAGCCTACCCTATGGATGGCATCTCCAAATAAGATTTTGTTTAATGGCAGAATAGAGGGGAGGACAGGACCAAAGACTTACTGTCTTAACAAAGAGATATGCTCAGAGGCACCTGGGTGACTCAGTTGGTTAAGTGTCCAACTTCTGCTCGGGTCATGATCTCACAGTGTGTGAGTTGAAACCCTGCATTGGGCTCTGTGCTGACAGCTCAGAGCCTGGGGCCTCCTTCAGATTCTGTGTCTCCCTCTGTCTCCACCCCTTTTCTGTTCACACTCTGTCTCTCTGTCTCTGTCTGTCTGTCTGTCTCTAAAAAATAATCATTAAAAAATAAGTTTAAAAAGAAAGAGATCTCCCTTCACTTGCTTTGCAACTCTGGAGTTTTGAAAGTTTCCACTTATCATCAAGGCCCTGTTTCTCAGATTGTGACCCAAGGCTAGTTTCTACGTGGGTCCAAAACAACTTCCCATGGTGCTCTCATGTTCTTGAGGCAGTGGGTGGCAGCTCCCTTTACCCCATGAAGTCTCTTGAATATGTAGACTTAAATAATGGAGTCTTGTAAAAACCTGGAAATATTCTTAGGTAGAAATGCTTGAATCTGAAGGAATATCTATATGGCTATGAGGTCTCAGATCAAGTTCCCTAGAAGCAGAGCCTGAGAAGAGAATTTGTGTGTATGTGATTCACTGAGGGAGATATTTCAAGAGAATGGGTGGGAGAGGAGCATAAGAAGTAGCTAGGCATAAATGTAGTCTCAGTTGAAGTCTAGCCTCTGCCTGATCCCATGGAAAGCTCTGGAGCAAGAATTATACCAGAGTTTGTCTCACACAGAGACAAGGAACTGGCTTCTGGTAATCCTTATCAGTTAGATATCAGCTATAGGATGCTCTAGGTTGGAGGAATAAACATCTGGGAGAGTTGGCACTTTTGGTAAGGGGCAATCATTCTGAAAGGGTGTGGGGCACAGATAGGAGCAACGAGCACTCAACACTTATAGCATCCAGAAGACAGATGCATGGTTTAGTAAAGAGAATGTGATGGTGGACCAAGGGCATTTACCACACAATTTAAAAGCACATGGCCATCCTTTCCCATAAAAAGTCCTTCCAAGAGAAGCCTTTTTGGAGCTTATTTTATTGGGAAATATTCCTTATTCTTAATTTGACTTGAATTTGGGTATAACAGGAAGGACATTTGAAATAGTTTTTGCTATTTACAACTCTTAATTTTTAATCTTGTTAGGAAGGGAGACCACAGAACTTGAGAGCAGAAAGGGACCTTGGGTGTCATCTAGTGTGACCCTCTCATTTTATAGATAAGGAAACCCGTAGCTACAGAGGTCAAGTTCTTATAGACTGTGGTTTTGTGTGTCTTCCTTTTTCTGTGATGGTAAATGTACTAATGACCAGGTGAAACAGCGTTATTTAGGTCACTTACAAGCATTTGAAAGAGCCACTGCATCTGGGAGGCCCATCAGACAGGAATGGATCCCCCTGGGGTCGTGATAACTTGACTAAATATCATGCAAAGATCAAAGCATCTTTAGGAGCCATTAGCTCTATACAGTATTGTGCTATTGAAATCTGCAGAAGAGTTTGGGTAAATCTCACTAGACTTTAACAACTCTTCAAGTCCCCATATCAGGTTCTACACTTAGAAACCTCACTTTGACCATGACCTAACCATTCTCATGTGTAAAGTGAATCCACTAATGCCAGAATGGCAGGATGGCTCTGAGGTTCATACAAATGACATACATATATATTCTTGTAAATTTAAGAGAAATATTCATGTCTGATTTATTCAGTATCTTCACTTTACTTATTGATAAATAAGTTCAGAGCAGTTGAGAGAATTCTCTAGGGTTACAATGAAGGATTAGATATCATTTCTAAGGTATTATGGTCCAGGTCCTTTCACCCTGACCTATGAATCTAAGGAGAATTATTTAAAACTTAAAATGTAAGGGAAAAATCATATATGGTCAAAATTTCACTAGAAAAGTCTTAAAGTTATGGGGTACTTAACTCTGTGCACTCACTTTGAATCAGGAGCTGATTCCAACAAAGTTAGCAACAGATACATCTCCCACTTTGCTTATTTTAGAGACTGCTGCAAAGATTCTTTTAACCTTGATATGAGGCTCTAGAATATTATTCTAGGACTTAAAAGTATTTTTTAATGTATATTTATTTTTGAGAGAGAGAGTGTGCATGTAGGAGGGGGAGGGCAGAAGAAGGGGGGCGGGCAGAGGATCTGAAGTGGGCTCTGTGCTCACAGCAGAGAGCCCAATGCAGGGCTGAACTCATGAACAGTAAGATTATGACCTGGACTGAAGTAGGATGCTTAATTGACTGAGCCACCCAGGCACCTCAAAAATATTTTAAAGTAAAAAATTAGAGAACTTCAGGACTGAAGTTAAGCTCCATGCTTCAGGCAAAACTAGAAGCCCCACCAAACCTATGTCGCTAGCAAACATTAGGTGAGTCCCTGGCATGGTATTCATATCAGTTACTGCAGACTTAGAAGGCTTTTTCCAACTCAAAAGTCACATTAATGTTTGGTTATTTCTTCAAGGAAAAAAAATACAAACTAAATAAAATCCACTCTGCAATCTCTCAATGTTACTAATGTATTGTTTTATATAGCTTCTTGATATTCTATACATTATTTACTTTGTAAATAATTTGTTTGATGGATGGATAAGTGAATATTTTATGGAAGAGACAACCCTATCTTATAAGAGTGCAGACTGTAGTTGAGGGTATCTGTCCAATATTAAATCATCATCCAGTGCAGACCTCAGATCATTCCAGGAAGGGTACTTTTTGGAATACTGGAGCAGATCTTTATTATTTATAAATCTATTGTCTCCAAGGTTTGGTTTTGATAACATGCTCCTGCTGGGAAGTAAACAGAAGGTATTCAACCCATCTTAACAGGAGTCAAAGTCATTTTATTCCATCACCCAAACCTTGATTCAACACATGTTTAAGTGTGAATTTTAAATAGACATTAGAACTTTGTTTATGCTTCTTCTTAGTTACTGTTCAAAGAGACAGAATATAAGTTATGATTTGCCAAATTTACTTGATTTACTCTTGATCCTGATTAAGACCCTGGGATTAGATGCAAACAGAATGTCATTCAGTGAAATCAAACTCCTAAGGGATTTGCTTGTTTGTTGTTTTAGTCTCTGTGCTACACTGACTGTAAAACTGGCCCCAATGTTCCATCCCACCCTGAATCCATGTCCTTAGCAATGTGACTTTGAAGCAACTCCAGTTAACAGGAATCTGGGTTAGACTTGTGACTTGCTCTGACCAATAGAAAGTGGCAAAGTGATGAGACTTTGAGCCCACATCTTCCCAATCCATGCGTGTTTAGCTATTTCAGAAAACACTATCCACCTCATGAACAACCCCAGGCTCCCCTGCTGGAGAATGAGAGATCACATGGAAGATAACCCAGTTGCCTCAGTCAAGACCATCCTAGACCAATCTATAGACAAGTGACCTCCAAAATATATTGGGCAGTTCATTTAAGATCAGTAGAACTGCCTTCTGACCACAAATGCATCAAGACCAGAACAACTAGTTGACCCAAACCATATAACAAAAATATATGCTTACTGATTTTTAAGACATTGAGTTTTGGACTATTTTGTTATACAACAATAATTACTGATACAGTCTCTATTTACAGGTAGTATAACTAAGGCAATAAATGTAAGACTAGTTTAATATATGAAAGAAGTTCTTGGTGGCAATGTAGTGTGGATGCTGGGAATAGGGTAGGTATTTCACAGCAGAAGAGACTCAGGAAGTACAGGATAGCTGAAAGTATCATTAAATTATTCTATGCAGCCATAGGGTCTAAGATGGCTACCAACACCAGAATGTTTGCAGAAGACAGACATTAGATAAAACTCCTGGATAATCCAAACTACAGAGATTGGGCAAGATGTCCTGAAAATGTGGGGAGTCCTTGTCACTGTAAATCCTGTGAAGCTCAACTGAAGGGTGAGCTCTCCAAGAGAGAATATAATCACTCCAGACACTTTGGGATGTGCTTATCACTACTCTAAAGGTTGGAAGTGATTTAAAAAAAAAAAATCCAACTCAAATCTACTCAACCAAAAATGATCCAAGCTTGCTTGCTTTCTTTCTCCCACCTTCCTTCTCTTTCCCTCTCCCCATCATCCCCACCTCCCTCTTTCCCCCCTCCCCCAATCCCTCTTCCTTATCTCTCAGATTCCAAACTCTTTTCTGTGTTTGTTATTTTTCAAACAAGCTTTCTCCATGTACAGTGGCCCTAGGTTCCCAAACCTTAGATATCTGATAGAAATCTCCATAGATGGGGCGCCTGGGTGGCTTAGTCGGTTGAGCGTCCGACTTTCGCTTAGGTCATGATCTCGCGGTTCGTGGGTTCGAGCCCCGCGTCGGGCTCTGTGCTGACTGCCAGCTCAGAGCCTGGAGCCTGTTTCAGTCTGTGACTCCCTCTCTCTCTGACCCTCCCCTGTTCACGCTGTCTCTCTCTCTCTCCTAGAAAAAAAAAATTAAAAAAAAAAAAAGAAATCTCCATAGAAACACAACATTTCTTTCTCAAATATTTCCCTCAAGAAAGTACTAGAATTGAGTCCACATTTTTCTGAATTGGGTCATATATGCATCCCTAAAAAAATTGCCAACTCTTATTTTGGGGCTTGGGTCATATGTTTTCCTACAGAGATGACTGAGTAGGAAAGATTCAGCCTTATCCCAAGACATGAGTTAAGAATAGAGTAAGGTGTTTCCCCAACATACATGTGAGAGTATTGCAAGAAAACAAGAGGAATGGGTTCTTACCAAACAGAATGTGTCCTCCACTGGACACAGAATAAAGGACTTCATGCACCCTTCTACCATATTGCTCTGGCTGCTCTTCACAGAAAGAATGAAATCAGCCTAAGGGATATGGATTTAAGAATTCAAAGGAATAAGCCTTCTTGAGGCAATGAGTTCAGTTTAGCTCAATTCACCAAATACTGAGTGCTTACTATGTGGTAGGCACAATTCTAGGTGCTTTTAATCCACCAACCAGCCAGCCCCAAACAGTCCTCCCCTCCTACCAGGCCACTACCTGAAAGTGCTGCAAGGAGAATGAAAAATTGCTTTCCTCCTTCCTGTCTTTCTAGCTTCCTTCCCTCCTCCTCCTCTTCTTTGTTTTGATCTCCCATGCAGAGGGTTGAGTTGATCATATTCTTCATTTCCTTGCCTATTATAATTGCCCCATATCTTTTGTTATTTAATTCATTTATTCTTTTTACCTCCGTTATCCATCCTCATCCACTTTAAACCCACAGGCAACGTGACTGTAGTTAGTTAGTAGCTTTTTGTTTGTTCTCTTCTTGGAATAAGTATATTTTTATATATTGCATTTTAATTTACTTAATTTGTGTAAGTTATACACCTTGTATATATTTATTACATATATATTACATAACAAGGTATTACATGTTTATACAAATCATATACATAATTTGGTTTTCTAGGACCTCTCCCTATTCAGGATTTCAAATCCACCCTTGCTTCTTTGTTTACATCTATTCAGTTAACATCTAACTGCTGCAGGTAAAGTTTTCTATTTAATATATTTTTAGGGAGTCTTAAAAGTTAATATCCTTTAAAGAAGTGACTCACTGTTGTGTATAAATAACTGACACCCAGCCCCAAAACAAGTCTCCACAGGAGACTGCATAATACAGAATAAGACACAGAGTGAGGGAAAATGCGGACGTGAGGGCCATCCAGTCTCTCCTGTCGCTATCGTCCATAGGGTGGTTCCTATGAAGATTCTAGGAAAACTTGGCTCATCTACTGATCCTGACAGTGAGTAGAAATAACAGCCTAGCTTTTCAGAGGGAGATACACAAACCACAATTCATGTACAATGAAGCTAGAGCTCCATACCCCAACCAAGCATCAATACCAGGGAAAGCCCACCAAAATAAAAACAAATGTGTCCTTGCCAAATGCTTCCAAAGACCTTTAACTGCCACCCGTACTAAACCTCACTGATCTATGAGGCCTGCCTTTGAATGGTGAAAATGGGGGGAAAATGAATACATTTTGAAAATAGTGTTAAGTATTTCAAAATCCTAAGGCAAATACAAAATTGTTCAATGTCTCACAACTGGGAGTTATTAAGCTGCTTATGTAGGAGAATTATCCATACCCCAATTCTTCAAAAAGAGGTCTCACCAACTGGAACCCCTAGTTAGAAATAATTATGTGACATCCATAATAATTTAGTCCTAAAAGTTACTCATCATTGAAACCTGGTTTTGAGGGAGATCAAGTTACCTTGTTAGAATGGTATTAAATGTTCATTTGTTTTATGGAAAGTATATACTTATACATACATGTGAATATACTTCGTTACTACATAGGACTTTCTGTGGCTTTATTTGATTATACACTATGTTAGATTGAATTTGGGACTCTAATTCATCATCCCTCCCTGTGGCTTCATCATGGGTGGAATGTATACACCCCACTCTTGATTTAGGGCATTTTGGCCATGTGACTTATATTAACAAATCAAATATGAGTAGAAATAAAAATGTGACAATTCTGAGTGTAGGTCTTAATAGGATCCGCTTGGTTTCCAGAACTTCTGTCATCACCATGAATTTTTCCCAGACAAGTGCTGTCCCTCAGCTCTGGACTCCAGAAGGAACACAACGGAGAACAAGCCAGAGTCTAGACCTTAGTAAGGAGTTAAATTAAGCCAGACTGTTAGCTCAAAGCAGAGCAGTGAATTGAGTCCATCCAAGGCCCATTGACCTCCAGCCACACACAGATATTGGTGAGAATAAATGCTTGAAATATCATGTTCTGTGTCTGACATTTTACAAACACCTCATCTGAATGTAAATTATCATCATTAACCATTTAAACACTCATATTGGAGTCAGAGATATATCTCCCTGTTATCATTTACTTTTAAGTATACACTGCTTTCCCAAGTGAGGCAGAACTGCTATCAAGAAACATTAAGAGACATATCATTTTCCAAGGCATTTCTTGTTTAGCTCCTTTGACTTACAATAGTATAGTAAATACTGTATAACTACAATAATGCTACTGTTATCAGGAAGAAACAGTATACTATTTTCTCATCACTTCCCTTAAATATTTATTGAAGATATAGATGAAAAGGAGAATAAATGGATTCAATGAATTCTAGCTTGTTTTGACTATGTTATTACTTCCTCATGAGGAAGAGGAGTGAAGAGACAAAAAAGCCACTGCTTTCACACTTGGGAGGTCATAGAAGCACTTGTAAACCTTCATAAAAGCCATTTCTGAGATGGTATGTCCTTCCTCTGGTAAAGTCTATCGGATGGTTTCTCCCTGATATACTCTCAATTTTGGGGGATTCCTCTACATCCCTCAGGAAATTTCTAGGTTGCAAACTGAGCTCTGGATTCTAGAGAAGCAGTTTTCCAAAGCAAACACCTACCATATGGCATACACTCTTGTAGGTGCTGGGGATACATTGTGTAGCTGAGATTGACATAGATCACTATTTTTATTCTTAGGAAGATTCATTTCAGTAATGGGAAATAAACCATAAAGAACCGAAATTCAGTACAATAGTTTCATACAGTGCTAAGCGTAATAAAGCAAATAGAACAGAGCAATGAAATAGTTATCTAGGTCAAGTATAAGGTGGTCAAAGAATGAGTTCTGAAAGAAGTATAGACCTCAAAGATTGGAAGGAAAAGAGCATAGTAAGATATGAAGGGAGGGTGTCCCAGGCAGCAGAGGGATAAGACAAGGACTCAGGAACATAGTTGGAGATTGAGGAATAAAATGGTCAATATATACACGAAGCACAGCAAACAAAGGGAAGTATGAGATGAGATTTTTAAAAAATCCTTATACCACATAAATTTAGGTCATATAAGCTTGAGTAAGAAGTTTGTATTTTATTCTAATGTTAATGGGTATTATTACCAGATTTCAAGCAGGGAAGTGACTTGATCTATTTTATAAAATGATCACTGTAGCATGTATCCAGGAACCTATAACCCAGGAAAATGGATTGTAGGGATGGAATAGTGGAAGTAGAGAGACTAAATATAAAGTTATTGTAGATATTCAGGGAAAGATGGTGACAGCTGGGATGGTATGAAGTAGTTAAATCAGAATTCTGGAGGCAAAGTCAACAAGATGTATGTAGACGGGATAAAGGTGGAAAAGCAGACAGAGGCATCTCAAAGATTGTCCTGAGTTTATGGTCTGAGATACTGTGGAGATCATGACATTGTACTGATAAGAGAAATATGGTGGGGGGAGCAGATGCTGGGGGAAATCAGAGCTGGTCTTTTCTGTAGGTGTCATTTTTATCTCTAAAACGTATCTTATAATCTTTTTACTTCCTTTGTAATATAAAGGGACAAAATTAAAAGATATTTATAGACTGTTATAAAACAAATACTAAGGTTATCTACCAAAATAAAGAGAATTACATCTAAGTATATGTTTTGGATGTTTCATTTGTCTCTAGAATTTCACACTTTAAAAAAATTTAAATCCAAGTTAGTTACCATGTAGTGCAATAATGGTTTCAGGGGTAGAATTTAGTGATTCATCACTTACATATAACACCCAGTGCTCATCCCAACAAGTGCCCTCCTTAATGCCCATCACCCATTTAGCCCATGCCCCCACTTCATACCCCTCCAGCAACCCTCAGTTTGCTCTCTTTCCTTAAGAGTCTCTTATGGTTTGCCTTCATCTCTGTTTTTCTTATTTGTCTTTCCTTTCCCCTATGTTCATCAGTTTTGTTTCTTTAGTTCCATATATGAGTGACACTTTTGAAATGCAAATTTGACACCCATAACTATGACAAATGTAGGGAAACTTGAATTCAGGAGTGTAATGTGGAAAAACAAGTCACTTGCATTTCCAGTGGAAAGCATATCTCAGAAACAAAATTATATTAAATTATTTTTCTGAATTCTGTCGGATGAATTATTTGCCATACTCAATAAATTCATTTAATAAGACTCTGAAAATCTCATGACATCCAGTTATAAAATGCAACACTGAGGGGATTTATTTTTTTTTAATGTTTTTTTTAAATTTTATTTATTTATTTCTAGGAGAGAGAGAGAGACAGTGTGAGCAGGGGAGGGTCAGAGATAGAGGGAGTCACAGACTGAAACAGGCTCCAGGCTCTGAGCTGGCAGTCAGCACAGAGCCCGACGTGGGGCTCGAACCCACGAACCGCGAGATCATGACCCAAGCGAAAGTCGGACGCTTAACCGACTAAGCCACCCAGGCGCCCCAGAGGGGATTTATTTTTAAGGCAGGTCATACTTAATTTGCCATGAGATTCTATTCTTGGTGACTTAAAATTTTTTGTTCCATGGAGTAGATAGTAGAGCAGGCATGGAGAACAGCAGTTAAGAATTTGCTCCCCAAATGCCCCAACTATCTCTTTCCATTGCCCCCACATATATACACACAGCACAAATTGCAATCTAATTTTCACTTTTATGTGGTAAACTTCCTCTAGTGACTTTACTTGAATAGTCCTATGAATTTTAAAGAAATTGGCAACCCTTTGCCCAAACTAGTGTTTTTGCCCGGATAGTTTCTTCTTTGCCTCAGCACGTGCAATACTTGACGTTAAGTAGACTCTATACACTCTATTGTACACTTTATACATTTTTTTTGGTGTCTTAGCCAATTATGTATCTTGAGCCAAGATGCCTCTACATATTCTAAAAACTGAAATAATCCTAGTTTCAGAGGCCTCATGCCAGCCTGAAGCTGAAGGAAGAGTTAATGAAGCAAATCTGTCATTAGCTGTAAGTGCTATGGCAACCAGATCTTGGCAACCAGATCTGTACCTTTTTCCAAAGCAGAAGTGATGAGGACAAGCTTCCACCTCACATATTTTACTGTATAGGGCTGAAAATTACTCTGAGACTCCTAAAATGATGATGGGATCAGAAGCACCGTAAGCCCTATGCAGTATTTCCAGAGGAATGTCTTGAGATTTAATTTAAAAATATTTTGGGGTGACCCTGGATTTCATTTGTGTGTACATTACACTGGGCAAGGGTTTTGATTACTTTCCAAGAAAACTAGTAACATAATACAGACTGGGCTGACAAACTACAAATGTGGCCAAGGGATTTCTATGTACCAGAAATGACTAAATCACACACACACACACACACACACACACACACACACACACACAAAATCCTTTCCTTAATATAAGGTTACACTAGAAAGTGGCTGCCTAGCCAGGGACTACATTACCCAGCACCGCCTTGCAGTTTGGTGGAGCCACATGACTGCTTTAGCCAATGGAACGAAAGCAGAAATAAAGAGCATTTATAAATGCACCATAAAAAAAAAAAAAAAAAAAAAAACCTATATAGGTGCTTCTCCATGATCTTTTCCCCTTTCTGACACACTGAAATAGGGGTATTTCAAAGTAAAATCTTGGAAGCCATGTGAAGACAGCAGAGCCTCCATTAGCCTAGATCCTTAAAGTACCATAAAGATGAGAGCTGTCTGGTGCCCTATGTACCTGCCCAGTACTGTTTGAGTAAGAAAAAATAATCTATTATGTTTTAGGTTACTATTGGAACACATTCTAATACAGAATGGCAATTGTGACAATCACTTGAGATGAAACTATCCCTAACATCTCCAAAATTAAACAAAAATTTTACTTTTTCCTTTTTTATTCCTAACCACTTTTAATGACATTAAACTTTTGGAAATATGTGGTATTTGAAAAAATTCTATGCATGAATATGGCTGCTCTACATAGGGTTGGATGAACATTGATGTTACTAAGCCACTAGGCAATTTCTAGAACTATCAAGCTATTGGTAGCTGACATCTCTTCCTTTGCCTACTCTATAACTCCTTTTTTGATAACGCCACGGTTTTCCTATGGGGAACTACAGATCTCCCACTATACACATTCTTAGTAGTTTATTCTTTCTTGGTCAAAAGTTGAGCAAGACCTATATTCTAAATTGACCAGGCCCTCTGTGCCTGGAATCTTTATTAGACTGTCAGGTAGAATGTAAGAAGAACTAAATAGGGCTGTTACCAATTTCTTTTGATATCTGCACTCTGAAAATCTTTATTTCTTGCTTGCCATAGTCCCAGAGTTCTCCTCATTATGAGTCTTTTCTTGTGGTTTCTTCAATTTTCTCAATGTCTAGATTTCCTTTCAATGAGTTATTTCTTATTAGTATTTTTTATGTTAGTGTTGTGTATTTGTCATTTACTGCAGGAAAACAAATTACCACAAAGCTTAATGGTTTAAAATAACAATAAATACTTATTAGTTCCTATAACGTCTATAGGTGAGGCATTCAGGAATGGCTTAGTTGGATGATTCCGGCTCAAGGTCTTTTCTCATGAAGTTACAGAGAGATGCCAACCAAACCTGCAATCATCTGACAGTTTAACCAGAGAAGGATGATCCACTCGCCAAGTGGCTCATTCAAATGGTTGACAAGTTGGTGCTATTATCAGGAGGTCTCAGTTCTGTCCTCATGGGCTTTCTTGAGTATCTTCGTGGCATGAAACAGGATTCTTCCAGAGGAAGCATCCAAGTGAGAAAAGTAGAAGCAGAAAACTTTATGACAAGTTACACAATGTCATTTATGTCACATTCTATTGGTTGCATGGTGTTATAATTTATTCAGTTTGGGAGGGGTCTATGCAAGTATATGAATATCAGGAGGTGAGGTTAATTGCCGGGCCATCCTGGAGCCTGGCAACTACATGGGTTTTCTGTTTCTTACAAACCGCAAAAAAACAGTTGGTATACCTGATTGGGTTGAGTGCAGACTGCTTTCTAAGAGGTAGAATAATTTAGCTTCTGAGAGAAAAGGTCCCCCAAATTTGGGAGTATCCCTTGAACAACATATATTTTATCAGCTTCTATAGTCCTGACATTCAATTTTGATTATGGTGATTACAAAATTTTCAGTTGTAAGGATATCCTCAAATCCAGGGAACTTTTAATAACATCACTCTACAAACTGTAATGCTGGTAAGACTGGCCCAAAACCACATTATTTTAAATCCATGGCATGTGTCCACAATAAATTCCTATTATCTCACATTTCCAAAAGATTATCTTCTTAAATGAGTATTTACAGTAATCCTGTGAGAGATAACAGCAAACCAATATAAGTCCTTTGGTTTTTTTCCCCCATTAGTCATAGTATCAGACTGAAATTATTCTGATGAGTAAATTCGAATCAAAGAGTTGGGTCCTATAATCTAACTTCCTTCTTTTACAAATAATGAAACTGAAGCCCATAGAGATTATGCAATTTTCCCAGTCACAGCCAATGTGAGAGCCAAAAGTCAAATCCAAGTATTCCAAATTCCATACCAACAATTTTCCTCTGACTTTAAACTGTGTTGTTTGGTAGTTTGGAAATCAGACCAATCATTCCATTTGATATTTGATTGACAAATAAGAGCATGTTATACTTTCTTCTGGACTGTATCAGAAGTAGTTACAATAAATACATGGACCACGTAACTACTTAATCCTACTTTGAACAGGAAATGGACATACAAGGCAGTTCTTTAATTTTTCAGTTAAAAACAAAGGGAAAAGCACAATGAGATGTTCTAAAGATGATTTATAAGGTGTACACACTAATTGTACACTTCCCTAAGTAAATTACAAAACCACTTAACTTCTACTTCAGATGTGATCTTCATCTCACCCAGGGAGTTCCCCAGAGTTTTCAGCTTTTACAAGCTACATACTTGGAAAATGCTTGGGATTGAAGGGTGCCTGGAGGCATGCTGTAGTTTAGAGTCAGGGAGGAGACTTGAGAGGCAAATTGCCAAGAGAAGGAGAGAGAAAAATAAGTTATGGTTCTTCCTACTGAGTTAAGTGAATGACCTTGAAGTTCATGTTTCCTCTAGGAACCCAAGTTATGCCTGCTTCTCCTATAAACTCTTGAAATACTAGTGTTTCAGAGTATATTAAAGATTCTTTGCCACATACTCTTACCTCTGAAATTCTAGATCCTGAGATTTTATTTCTAGCTTCAGTTGAAAGCAAACTAGAGCAGGTTTTCTCAACTCGGAACTACTGGCATTTGCAGCCATATAATTCTGTTGTAGTAGGTTGCTCTGTGCATCATAGGATGCTTAGCAGCATTCCTGATTTCTACCCACTAGATGCCAGTATCACCCATCCTCCAATTACAACAAACAAAAATGTCCTCTGAGAGAGAAAATCTACCAAGACTGAGAATCACAGCCTTAAGGGAAGGTTCTAGGTCAGAGAGAATACCTCTGGGGGGTAAAAAACCTGAAAGCATAGATTTATTTTTCTGGATGTGGAGGTATTTCAGGGGCACTTAATTCATTTTCATCAAATGGCTATTTGTTACCTGCTATGACCCAGGCACCATGTTAACCACAATGCCCAACATGTATAGTGCCTGGCCTTTGGAGGTTTCACCTAGCTAATGAATGTGCTGTTGCTCAGGCTAGAGTTGGATTACATTTATTTACTACTAGAATATTTCAGCCAAGTTTTAATGAAACTCCCAACCTTCAAGTTTGGGGTCAAATCCAGGAAACTGAGGTGTGTCATGACAATGACAAACAATGGATTAATTCAGAGATACCACTACTAGACTACAGTGGCACTCAAATTCACAGATGAAAGAAAACAGCTTGGATCCTACAATTCTGATTCTTTTCCTAGATTTCTTGAGGGTTTCATTTAGAAAACAGATGCTTTTCTAAAACTGGAATGAAATTTTGTTCAGATAAATCATGGTGTTTGCCTTGCCAGCCTGAGTACGTGGTTTAAAGGGCGGAGGCAGCTACACTTGAAGCTCCATCAGAACTGTTTACAGGGAGATCAGAAAGATAAAGAAAAGAGGGATGGAACTGTTCAGTTCCTGGATCTGCCTGAGCCTGAAGTCACGAACTTGCTAACAAGTGAAACGAAGGCATTTAACAAAGGCTCATCTTCCAGAGAGCCCCATTGTACTTTTAAGGCAGATTTCCCATCCAGACCTTATGATGTCGATTTATGAAAATTGAATTGGAGTCATGAATCACTCCATAAATTTTAACTAAAACAATATACTCCCATTTTAAATATTTATGGTCTCTGCCCCTCTGGGCTTCAGAACTTTAGAAGTAAATTTTTGGAGGCATTCAGAAACTTGAAAAAGCAAAAGCATGCACTTAAAACTTCTTTTTAAACCACTGACTCACCCTCTAGCTAACGGAGAGAAATCCTAACAAATCCAAGTGAAACTCAGCAAGAGAAAAGTATTTAGGGAGAATTTACAGAGGAACAGGAAAACTGGGTGAAAATAGTTTTTAAGGAAAAAAAAAAAGTCAGAATAGATCCTCTGCATTAGCCAAGGGAATTTAGGGCAACATACACTGCCAAAACTTTGGAAAGAAATCTGTTAATGGAAAAGGTGATTTAGTACAAAAAGTGTGGATTTTGGACTCACAGTAGTGTCCAAATTTCAACTCTGTCATTAATTACCTGTGTGCTCTTGGGCAAATTACTCAATCCTTTAAGTCTTGGTTCTCTCAATTATAAAGCAAAGTCCAAATGAACTTCTTAAAGGTGTTTTCAGCACTAAAAGTGATAATATAAAGAATATTTCCTATTGTCTATGCCTCTTACATCGTAGCCATAAATTAAGTTTTCATTTCCTTATTTTTCCCCATCTGAGTTAAGTATGGGGACAAGTTGTGGTAGACAGGAATGGCACTAAAACATAAATACACTGGTTTTATATATGTATTATATATATATATATGATGTTATGAATATAGATGTCAACACAACTGCAAGAATACAAGCATTAGAATTAGATAACTTCCATTTGAATTTTGAATCTACCACTAACTGTGTAATCTTGGGCAAGTTATATAATAGCCCTGAGCCTCAGTTTTCTCATCTGTAAAATAGGAAATTATATTTTCTACCACATAGAATGGGGCAAGGATGCCAAAAGACAATTAAAACAAAACTGATAGCATATAAATGGCTCCCATTAAGCAATATATATTATTTCAGAAACAATGATGCCCAATGCTAATAATAGTACACGCATATACACTTCTATGTATATATGCATGTATGTAGCCTATTTGTAAGTATCCTTCTAATAACAGCCTCCATTAAAATAAAAAGGCTCTGTTCTACTTATTAGGATAAAATTTGATATGATCATTCTTCATGTCTCCTATTAAAGTCAAAATCTATCTTTATGCTGTATTATTCAGATCTTATATTTGACAAAAGCTAAGAAATTGAGCCTAGATGATTAGCTTCATTTGGTTACTCTTCTTTAATATTAGCCATTTCTTTCGCTGGATGCTGCTTTGTACTAACCATTATCTAGCAAATAAGAATATAGCTTAATTAACACTTCCTGTTCTGCTAAAGGGTTTTGTTTTTATTTTCTGTTTTTGTCTTACAAATATATATCAGAATGATTTCTGTCTTTTGGAAGGATATGTAGAAGAGAGCTCACATTTATTGTCCTCCCCCACTGCCGCCCCACCATACACATACACCCTTAGACCTGAATAATAAATAAGAAAATAAGGTAAAAGGCAACTACTATAAATGTTTTGTGTAGGAAGAACTGGTCTTGTGCCTAATGTGTTGAGTAAATCAAAGCAAGGAACAGTGGGGGACAGTATAATTAGAGGTGTGTTTGGGGATGGGTGCAGAGTGGTTAAGAGGAATTACATACTTCAGGGCTTGAAGAAAAGAATATACAATTATGAGCAATAAGACGAGGGGTACCATTTGTTAGACCAGACACTGGTTTTTTATGCTTTCTCTCATTCAATATCAAATCAATGTTCTGATAGGCATTATCATTATGACCAATTTATAGCTGAGGAAACTAGATCCTGAAATCAGACCTGAAAGACTGAAATACTTGCCCAAGGGTACAGAGCTAATCTGCAGAACCAGGACTGAAATCCACATCTCTCTCCTAAGGCTAGGCTCCTCTTGGGTTTTCTTCTATTTTTTTACAATGGCCTTGCCATTTTCCATTTTTCAGAGAAGAAAACAGGATTTAATTAGAGAGCATAAATGACTTCCCCCAAACTGACAATAGGGCCCAAATTTGGATCCAAACATAAATCTGGGTTAAAACTGATTACAATAAATATTTATGTTGGCTACTTTTTTAGCTTTGGAGTATTAATATAAGTTGAATTTCTCTTTGAAGGAGTAAAATCACCTACCTTGTGGAAGAAGAGGACTAACAGCCAATATTGAAAAAGAAAATAGTGACATGAAGAAAAGTTGTGATGGACCACTTTTCCTACAAGTGTGTCCCTCCCTGTAGTTCACCTGTACTCCATCTGCCTGTATCATTGCCATGTAACCAAACACCCCAAAGTCAATGGCTTAAAACAATAAATATTTCATGTTGCTCAGAAATCTAGAGGTCATTTGAGCACATCATCTGATCTTGGCTGAGATGACAGATTTATCTGTGATCAGCTGTGGGTTGGGTACAGTTCTAGGTTTTCCCTATGTTTGGGACAGTGGCTGTGACACTTAGTTCTTCTTCCATTTGGTTTCTTATTGTCTAGCTAGCCTGGGCTTGTTAACATGGTGACAGAGGCCCAAGAGAGCAACAAGGATTCTTGAGGCCAAAGCCTCAAACTAGCACATTATCCCTTCTCTTCATTTCACCGGCCAAAGCAAGTCACTAGGGCACCCTAGATTCAAAAAGGTGAAAAATACAATCCACTTCTCAACATGAGGAGCTGTAGTATACTGTAAAGGAGTAGAGAATATTTCCTTTTAATTTTTTTTTTTTACCATACCACTGTCATTAAAATGAGCCAAACTTTTCTAAGGTATAAATAAATGATGGTACTTGATGTGTTACCCCCTTGTAATAAGAGATTTTTTTTATTTAAGAAAATAGCCATGTTACAAGGTAAAAAGATTAATAATACCAAAGTTGACAAGGAGGTAGGAATATTGCAACTCATATGGTTGTAGTAGTCCATATGGTCCTACGATATTGGGTCCTTTGCGTAGTTGTATGTAGCCTAGTACTTTGCTTTTGACTAAAGTTAGGAAGGCTACGGCTAGGAGGATGGGGATTTCTGGCCAAAGTATAAATTGATACAACCACTTTGGAAAAATTTTACTATTATCTACTAAAACTGAACAAATGTTAGCACTTTGACCTCAGAACTCCACTTCTAGGAGTATCTCCGATAGAAATAAGCACATATGTTCACCAAAGGCATATAACTATCTGTGTATAGTAGCACTATTGATAATAGTCCTAAATAGAAATAGTCCCAAATCTATGCATGTAGAAATCAGAATAATAGTTACCTTTGGTGGGATATAACTGGAAGGGAATACGGGGAGGCTCTGGTGTTTTCAATGCTTTGTTTCTTGATTTTGGAGAAGGTGTGCTCAGTTTTTGAAAATTTATGCAGCTTTTCAGTTACGGTATGTGAGTTTTTCTGCCTATTTATTTCAGTATGTTTCTTCCAAAAATTATGCATGTTCTAAAATCCATAGTGCCAAGTAAAGCAAAGGCCATCACACTGCAGGCCTCCAAATACCAGAAGTACCTGGAAGTACTGACAAGTTCAATTTCTATGGGTTGAGTGGGACCAAAAGCACTCCAGAAGTCCCAAAGTATCCAAATTAGGCTGACCAAATGAAACTTAAGGCACTGGAGGGGCCTGGGTGGGTTCACTGCTCATTAGGGGAGGTACAGAAAAGCTAAAGTCCTTTCCTCGGTGACATGGAGCAGTCAGAGATAGAATGTGGGTACTGTGGAGAAACCTAAGGCTAGCTCAGTTATGGAATCATTACTTCTTTCATCACCATGGAACAGGCTCTCCAAGACCCAGCATAATCCCTGCTTCTGGACTGAGAACTCGTGGGTATCCAGGTGGAGGCAACTGCATAATCCAGAGAGAGAAATGAGCTAGAGAAAGATTTTTTTTTAAATATCCTAAAAGACCTTTAAGATAAATTTATAAAATAAGGTATCAAAGCAAATACAAAGAATATAAACACCAAACAAGAGATGGAAGAATTCTTGAAAAAGTGGAAATGACAGTATTCTCAAAATGATTTTTGAACATGTTTTTTTGTCCTCTGAGAGATTAAGAAAAATATTCATTTTTTTTAAATACTAAAAGTGAATATAGAGAGAAGAATCAAGTACAGATGAATATAAAGCATGATGGTCAAAGGAAAAACACATGATATGCAAAATATATGAGATATTTCTTTTTTTTTAAGTTATATTATTATTATTATTATTTTTTACAAATAGTTTATTGTCAAATTAGTTTCCACATAACACTCAGTGCTCATCCCCAAAGTGCCCTCCTCC